>NC_048536.1:18645381-18856181 GCF_902806685.2 Maniola hyperantus | reverse complement strand
TAACTAACATAACCTAACATAACCTAACATAACCTAACATAACCTAACATAACCTAACATAACCTAACATAACCTAACATAACCTAACATAACCTAACATAACCTAACGGTTAGCATTTAGTCAGTAAGTTTACAAACTTATAAATGCTGTTTCCTTCTGTACATTTTGTTCCTGGTAGCATCTCTGCTGAGTACACCTTATATTGGTCGCTCATATCTCGTCAGGTATTTATTTCGTGTCATTTTTGATATCTTAAAAAGCAATGTTGTATTGTTGTGTAGTTCAATGTGATTTTTAAAAAATTTCAGTTTAAGGGTTCAGACTATAAAGGAGCTCTGACTGAAAACTTCGGTGTGTTTATTTTTATTTGTAGGCATAGATTTCTTACCTTCTAAGGGCCTTCTTTTGTTGTTATTTTTGTGAAGAATTTGCTGTCACTTGTTATGTTTATAAGCCTGCAATCATACAGCTAGACCAATAATTTTTAATTATCAAGATTAATTAATCTATGCCTGCAATTTAATAAAACACTTAAAGGTGCCTAAACCTTATTTTCATTTAGATTTTTGTGTAACCAACTCTGAACCTCCTTACGTGTGTACGTCTTTTTATTTGTGTTACTCATTTTCGCATTGAAAATGCTATGTGCAATCACTTTTTAGTTGTTGTGGAAGTGATGTTTTTATCATAGTAATATAGTAATAGGTATAGTATAATTTTTACTATAATAATAAACATAAGATATGGGGATGGAAGGAAATGCCAGAATTTATAATCATAATACAATCGAAGGTGTTTATTGTGTCAACAACTATGAACGACTCGACTACAATAAATGCAATTTTAAAATTATCATTATCATTATATTCTATATATCACATCCCGAATTCCACAGTGCCGTAATTGTTTATTCTAGTTTTAGTATATTTACAATCAAACAATCAAGTTTCTGAAACAAAAGGGTCTTTACAGATCCAAATCGATAAAATAAATAAACAAATATAATAGGTAGGTACTGAGCGGCGTCGAACCTAGGCCCGCTCGTCGTGCGCGCGTAGACCTGCGCGCGCGCGTCCAGCTAATGCAACGAGGCTCGCTCGTCGTGCGCGCGCATGGCGGCTATGACGGCGTCGTAGACCTGCGCGCGCGCGTCCAGCTAATGCAACGAGGCTCGCTCGTCGTGCGCGCGCATGGCGGCTATGACGGCGTCGTAGACCTGCGCGCGCGCGTCCAGCTAATGCAACGAGGCTCGCTCGTCGTGCGCGCGCATGGCGGCTATGACGGCGTCGTAGACCTGCGCGCGCGCGTCCAGCTAATGCAACGAGGCTCGCTCGTCGTGCGCGCGCATGGCGGCTATGACGGCGTCGTAGACCTGCGCGCGCGCGTCCAGCTAATGCAACGAGGCTCGCTCGTCGTGCGCGCGCATGGCGGCTATGACGGCGTCGTAGACCTGCGCGCGCGCGTCCAGCTAATGCAACGAGGCTCGCTCGTCGTGCGCGCGCATGGCGGCTATGACGGCGTCGTAGACCTGCGCGCGCGCGTCCAGCTAATGCAACGAGGCTCGCTCGTCGTGCGCGCGCATGGCGGCTATGACGGCGTCGTAGACCTGCGCGCGCGCGTCCAGCTAATGCAACGAGGCTCGCTCGTCGTGCGCGCGCATGGCGGCTATGACGGCGTCGTAGACCTGCGCGCGCGCGTCCAGCTAATGCAACGAGGCTCGCTCGTCGTGCGCGCGCATGGCGGCTATGACGGCGTCGTAGACCTGCGCGCGCGCGTCCAGCTAATGCAACGAGGCTCGCTCGTCGTGCGCGCGCATGGCGGCTATGACGGCGTCGTAGACCTGCGCGCGCGCGTCCAGCTAATGCAACGAGGCTCGCTCGTCGTGCGCGCGCATGGCGGCTATGACGGCGTCGTAGACCTGCGCGCGCGCGTCCAGCTAATGCAACGAGGCTCGCTCGTCGTGCGCGCGCATGGCGGCTATGACGGCGTCGTAGACCTGCGCGCGCGCGTCGCCGCCCCAGATGAAGTCGTAGTGGTTGAAGCTGTGGCGCGGCACGCGGTGCAGCGCGGCGTGCGCGCCCAGGTGGCGCGCCAGCACCATCACGTTCTGGTACAGCGAGTTGCGGTCGCTCATGGCGTAGTGCAGGTGCGTGGGCACGCGCACGCGCCGCATGTCGTACTCGGGCGGGCGCGCGCGCCCGTAGCGCGCCAGGTTGGTGAGCGGGTCGAAGTTGTAGCGCGCGAAGCGGCCGAAGCGCTGCACCTGCGCGTAGTGCAGGATCTGGCGCACGCCCGCGCCCGCCGGGTTGTGGCCCAGGAACACCGGCAGCAGCGTCTGCGGAGCAGCGAGCGGTCAGCGCGGGTGCTGCACGCCGGGTGCTGCACGCCGGGTGCTGCACGCCGGCGCGGCGCAGCGCGCGGTACGCACCTGGTTGAAGTACTCGCCGTCGCCCAGCACGAGGCGCGCGCACAGCGGCTGCGCGCGCGCGCCGTCGCGGCACAGGCGCAGGCCCAGCTCCGTCATGGCGTCGCTGCGCGGCATCACCTCGCCGAAGCCGTGCCGGAACGCCAGCGTCTGCGACACACACACACTCGTGAGACGGGCCCGCGACGAGCAAGCGGGGAGGAGGGAGGAGGGAGGAGGGAACGGGAGCACTCACGTCGAGCACGCTCTCGAAGCGCACCAGGAAGTCCTTGCGGGCGTCGTCGTGGTAGTCGACGAAGGCGGCGGGCGCCAGCGCGTGGAAGGACAGGAAGCGCGCGTTGTACTGCGGGCGCAGCGCCAGCAGCACGAGCAGCGCTGTGGTGCCCTGCGAGTAGCCCACGTAGTGCACGCGGCGGCGGCCGGTGACGACGCGCACGCGCTCCAGCAGCGCGGGCAGGTCGCGCTCGCCGATCTCGTCCCAGCTGAAGCGCCAGAAGCGCTGCTCGCTGCGCTCGTCGGGGTCGAGCGCGCGGTGGCGGCGCGAGTAGTGGTTGCCGCGCGCGTTGGCGAGCCACACGTCGTAGCCGGCGTCGGCCAGCAGGTAGCCGAGCGCGCGGCCCGGGCCCAGCACCAGGAAGTCGGCGGACGAGCACATGAGGCCGTGCACGACGAGCACGGGCACGCCGCCCGCGCGCGGGATGCGGTGCGCCGTCAGCAGGTAGCCGTCCTCCGTCTCCACCTCGTGCTCCTCCAGCGGGTAGCCGTACTTGCGCACCAGCGCCGGCTGCAACGCGGCGTGCTCGTTAGTGTAGCCCGCACTGTAGTGTCGTCAACCGATAGACGTAGGTCTCTTGTAGGTTGGACTCGTCTGATGTCGTCCTCCACCTTGGGCCCCAACGTCTATCGGTTGTACGAACTATGTGCCCTGCCCAGTGCCACTTCAGCTTCGCAACCCGTTGAGCTATTGTATACAGGGTTTGGCCTTTAATTAAAAAAAAAATTGTTATGGCATTAGAAAATAATTTATCTTTTATTACAGCTTTTTTAAAAAGAATCAAGTAAATGGACTCGGTCGTCACGTGGCGGCACATGCAGGAATGGCACGGGCACGCGCACGGGCACGGGTCACGACGATCCTGCCAACGGTCATGGGGACGTACGGACATACTCCATAATTTAAACAGTATAATATATAGAATGGTCCGAGCGATATTACTCGGAAGTCGTACAAGAACCCGAGAAAACAATTAAACGTAAGGAACTTCAACTTGTAAGCATAGTTCGATCATCACAGAACAGCTCAGTACGTAGGTGAACTAGTTCAAGTTGAGCATAGTTCGATCATCACAGAACAGCTCAGTACGTAGGTGAACGAGTTCAAGTTGAGCATAGTTCGATCATCACAGAACAGCTCAGTACGTAGGTGAACTAGTTCAAGTTGAGCATAGTTCGATCATCACAGAACAGCTCAGTACGTAGGTGAACTAGTTCAAGTTGAGCATAGTTCGATCATCACAGAACAGCTCAGTACGTAGGTGAACTAGTTCAAGTTGAGCATAGTTCGATCATCACAGAACAGCTCAGTACCTAGGTGAACTAGTTCAAGTTGAGCATAGTTCGATCATCACAGAACAGCTCAGTACGTAGGTGAACTAGTTCAAGTTGAGCATAGTTCGATCATCACAGAACAGCTCAGTACCTAGGTGAACTAGTTCAAGTTGAGCATAGTTCGATCATCACAGAACAGCTCAGTACCTAGGTGAACTAGTTCAAGTTGAGCATAGTTCGATCATCACAGAACAGCTCAGTACGTAGGTGAACTAGTTCAAGTTGAGCATAGTTCGATCATCACAGAACAGCTCAGTACCTAGGTGAACTAGTTCAAGTTGAGCATAGTTCGATCATCACAGAACAGCTCAGTACGTAGGTGAACTAGTTCAAGTTGAGCATAGTTCGATCATCACAGAACAGCTCAGTACCTAGGTGAACTAGTTCAAGTTGAGCATAGTTCGATCATCACAGAACAGCTCAGTACGTAAGTGAACTAGTTCAAGTTGAGCATAGTTCGATCATCACAGAACAGCTCAGTACCTAGGTGAACTAGTTCAAGTTGAGCATAGTTCGATCATCACAGAACAGCTCAGTACGTAGGTGAACTAGTTCAAGTTGAGCATAGTTCGATCATCACAGAACAGCTCAGTACCTAGGTGAACTAGTTCAAGTTGAGCATAGTTCGATCATCACAGAACAGCTCAGTACGTAGGTGAACTAGTTCAAGTTGAGCATAGTTCGATCATCACAGAACAGCTCAGTACCTAGGTGAACTAGTTCAAGTTGAGCATAGTTCGATCATCACAGAACAGCTCAGTACGTAGGTGAACAAGTTCAAGAGTCTTAGATTACAACATTGAACTATCTATCCATTTACAATCGTCTATAATAATATTTTTTGGAGTTGGTGCCAGTCACCAGTGTGAACTGTGACGTCACAAAACCAACTGGCACCGGCTCCAAAAATATTATTACAGAACTAAGTACATGTAGGCGTGTCAATGTTATAATAGGTTTTACTGTCATAGATTCCGTGAAAAGAAACGTTGCATGAAGGAAGCTTTACTCTGTGAAAAGAAGCCATCTTGGATTAGCCGGCAGAGTTGGATTTTGACAGACACGCGTAGGTTGTCAGATTCAGAATTCACTCTAGCCTTTTTATTAGAATTCAGATTAGCTTAGGTAATTCGAGATAGGTAGCTTTTAGCGTGAATAATAATGATCGTGATATTTAATTCTGTGATTGTGATAATGTAGAATGTTTGTGTTAAATCGTAACCTTAAAGTAATTCTAACCTTTAATGCTATCCGGTGACTTTGTCTGCAAAGCACTATTAATAATGTTCGCGTAGTTGTTAGACGAATGTGGAATATCAATTATATTGGTGAATATTAGAGTAATTCGTGAGTTAACGGTTGGCTCAGTGGATAGATTATTATAATGACATCCGTTAAGGTTATTTCTGCAAACGCTAGTAATTTAGAGTGTAATTGGAGATATACCGGCAGTTGAGATAATAATTAGTTTAAAGTGATAGTAATTTGCAGTTAACTTTGATAGTACCCGCTTTAGAAACGTATAACCCGTTTGGTTAAGAATCATTGATGACTCTTGTGTAGGGTAGACACTACCCTACACAAGAGGTAGGGTAATCGGACAATGAGTTTCCCATTAGATCGAATAGCTTGCATTCTGGTGGTTTCGAGGAAACCGGGCACGAGCTGGCGATCCCTTGAGTGGGATTCGCGTAGGTATAGTGTGGCGATTGCATGCCTGGATGAATAGTGTTCGAGGCGCCGTAGCGCACGATGCTATGGCATTCGGTATGTAGACGCGCATAGAGTGGATAAGGTAGAGCTATTGTGATATTGCGAGTTAGTAAAGAGGAGTCAATAATATGATCTGGTTTAGATAGTGAGTGTCAATGCAATGATTATTTTAAGAGTGTTCATGAAGTTGAGATTGATGATTGAGCTAGTCGCCACGCGAGTTTCTTGCTGGCTCTTCTCGCGGTAGGCTGTAGCATTCCGAACCAGTGGTAGATTGTCTTTAGATGATCAGATAAAGAAATGGCTAGTGATTTGATTCAGAGGTTGCAATAGCAATTGTGCCCTAATCACATGATGCGATGATGCTATGATGATGATGATGATGATGATGTTGAGATTAGGTTAGAGTGAGGTGAGGGGTCGCTGTGAGGGGTGGTTGGAGGCGACCTAGGTAGGGTTAGGTTAGGTTTACCTCGTTACCTTGCGTTGATAGTTTCCCTGTGCTATACGTGAGAGTTTCCATGATAATAATTGAGGATAGTCCATGTAATTTGATAACACAAGAATATCGTTAGTTCACATAATTATGCGGCCTGGTTCATTTTAAGAAAGTAAATCCCGACTCATCCAATAGGTTGTTTAAAGTGCTGAGAACTAATTGTAAAGATCATTGATTAAAGTACCTAGTGGTTAATTACTACGTTCTGATACGTTCTGATGTCGGCTGAGGATTAATAATAATAATTATCGGTCATTCTCCTTCCTATTTCTGATGTACGTGACTAGCGCGCCTACATCAGAAGTGGGATGAGCACATGCCCACATTTTTGAAAGTTATGCCCACAGTTTTGCAAATAATGCCCACATTAGCCTGGTTTATAAAAGGATAAAGTTACGAAAAAAGATGATATTAATTTGTTTAAAGAAGAAGAAAAGTTTTCCAATTTTAATACCCACAATTAGGCTTTGTTGTAAAATTTGCAGAAAAAGATTTCGGGGTTTTATCTGAGAGTTAAAAGATCCTTAATATTTCGGATTGGACTCTCACTGCCTCTGAACGTGAAGAGTAGTAAATGGTGTGTGAAATGATGCTTTGTGTAAACCCCGTGATGCAGTGCATGTTGGTATCTATCTGGTATGGAATACTGGCAAGTGTGGTGTAGTTGATCGCAGGACTGGCCTATGCGAGTCAATGTTCTGAATCAGACTACGGTTTGACTATGACAATGTTGACTGTGGTGTAGTTGATTGAGGGACTGGCCTATGCGGGTCGATGTTCCGGATCAAACTACAGTTTGACTATGACAATGATTATGACTTTGATGGTGAACTGGGTGGCAAGTGAATAGTCTAAACTCTAACACCCTTATTAATAAAAAATGCTTACTTCAAGCATTATCCTAAGCTACACTTGGACTAGTTACTTCCAGGACCAACGTAGTATTAACAACGTTATTAATAAATATGGAGCTACCTGGATTTAACAATGCCAGCCTTCGGGATGAAAGCGTGCACGTGTGGCTGCCCCTTTTATTGAAAAGTGAAAAGAGAGAGTCAGCGAACGAACTGAATGCTGTGTGTGACAGTGACAGACGATTTCTCTACCTGGACCTATAACTGTCGACAGTATTTTGGGTTCGACTTGACTTCACAGCGAGTTTACAGCTGATAGCTTGCACCGCCATTTTTGTTTTGCAATTTTAACCGGCTTTCCAAAAGGAGAAGGTACTCAATTCGGCGCGTTTTTGTAAACCGATTTCTCCGAGGTTTCTGACCGATTTGCATAGTTTTTTTTTAATTAGTAGAGGAAGTTCGCGAGACGTTACCATAAAAATGTTTGGATCCAACTATTTAATCCTGACGCTGCAAGAGTGCTGCACTCCTAAGCCATGGGACTTTGGAAAGTATTGGTGGCAATTACTTAATTTATTACCCAGAAAATGTTTCAGTTTCACTTCATATTATCAATGAAATAATCTGAATTGATCTTGTAGATCACTTCGTTTGTGGCAGCGTGTGAACTTACGACATTCCACACTGATGGATGAGACGCTGACGGGATGTGTCCGGTCCGCTTCAGTATGTTGTTAGTTGACGTAATGGACAGATGTGACATTGAGATCATGACTAAATGGATGACCTTTAAATTGTGAAACATCAGGGACTCTCGGTCCATGTGTGTGCTTGTGTGTTGTGGGACTTGGTTGAAGGAACACACTGCTTGCAGATGTTATGTTATAGTAAGTTCATGAGTCTGTCCTGGTAAGGAAGTGTCCTTCCAGATGTTATGAGTCTATCCTGGTAAGGAAGTGTCCTTCCAGATGTTATGGAGTTTATCCTGGTGGGAGTGTCGTCCGGGCCAGACTCGTAAGAGTTGGTTGAGGGGACACACTTCTTCCAGATGGTGTGAGTTTATCCTGGTAAGAGTGTCGTCCGGGCCAGACTCGCAAGAGTTGGTTGAGGGGACACACTTCTTCCAGATGTGGAGTCTATCCTGGTAAGAGAGTGTCGTCCGGGCCAGACTCGCAAGAGTTGGTTGAGGGGACACACTTCTTCCAGATGTTGTGGAGTCTATCCTGGTAAGAGAGTGTCGTCCGGGCCAGACTCGCAAGAGTTGGTTGAGGGGACACACTTCTTCCAGATGTTGTGGAGTCTAGCCTGGCTGGAGGGATGCACTCGCTCAGTCCAGATGATGTTCGACCCTGGTTGAGGTGTATCGTTCGGGCCGCACCTGAAGAGGTCGGTTGAAGGGATGCACGCGCTTGCTCCAGATGTGTTAGATGAATGGACAGTGTCGTCCGTGCCAGATTCTTATCGGTTGCTTGAAGAGATGTGCTCGTCTTGTCCAGGTTGCACGCTTTTGTTGTGACATGCGTTGGTGACATGTTATGGTTGCGACATGCTATGGTTGCGAAGTAATTTGGTTGTGACATGCTTTGGTTGTGTTATGCATGCTTTATAATATGTAGTTTTGTGCTTGTGCTGATCGTCAGGATGGTCGAGCGGATGTTCTGACGATTGGAAATTGTTTGTGCTTGATTACTTACTAGCTCCCGTGGACGGTCGCATGTCAGAATGGCCGTGTAGGCGTGTCAATGTTATAATAGGTTTTACTGTCATAGATTCCGTGAAAAGAAACGTTGCATGAAGTGTGGTGATTGGTGTTGGTGATGATGATAGAAATAAAACGTCTGATCATGTTGAGCGTAAAGCGTGTAATAATCGAGAATGCATTAATACAATGTAACGTGCAACGTTAGCAGTTTTGGCGCAAGCTGGTGTTACACCGGGCTTACGGTTGGAGACACACCAAGCCTACACTACACCTCTACCGTTTTTTTTTTTTTTTTTGAAAGAAAAAAAAATAAAGAAATCTTACACATAAAGAACTTAATCATAAAAAGGAATAGTTCTATTCTTATGCACTAATCTAATTTTATTATCTATAATTATCTTAACATTTGGAGATACATCTTCTACTACTGGGTATGGACCTTTATATAAATTTTCTAGCTTTTTAGTATTCTCTTGCTTAACCAAAACCAAATCATCCTTTTCGTAATGGATTGGATTTATTTTTATATCATATTTAAATTTTCTTGCTTCCTTGCTTTTAATTAAATTATTTCTCGCATCACTTTGAGCTTTTTGTAATCTATATTTAAGTTCAAGAGGATAATTTTCAAAGTTATATAAAGGTTCAACTTTTGATGTCAGATTGTTAGGCAATACACATGCATGGCCAAATACCAATTCATAAGGAGTATATTTAGTTTCACTATGAACTGTTGTGTTGTACGAAAATTTCCAAAAGGGAATCCAAGAACTCCATGAATTTGGAAAACCGTTAGTTTGTATTCTAAGAAAATTACCTAACCCTTTATGTGTATTCTCTAACGCACCAATAGATTCATGATGATAAGCAGTCGATAACATTTTTTCTATACCTAAAATTTTACAAGTTTCTTTCATTATAGAACTAATAAATTCAGATCCTCTATCCGTGCCAATAATCCTTGGAACGCCGTAAGATAAAATAAATTTTTCCACAAAAATTTTAGCAACCTCTTCAGCTGATTTTGTAACTAATGGGTATGCTTCTAAATATTTTGTTAATTCGCATTGAATTGTTAGTATATATTTATATCCAAAATCATCTTTATCTATAGGACCAACAATATCTAAAAATACTTTATCTAAAGCTGAAGATGCTGTCGTAGTTACAGTTAGAGGTTCTCGAATATATCTATGATGCTTACACTTTTGACACTTAATACACTTTTTAATAAACTCGATGACATCTGTTTCCATCCCTGGCCAATAATAATACTTTTTAATATTGTTAAGTGTTCTCCTTACTCCTGCATGTCCACTTGTAGGTAACAAATGGAAATCATTTAATATAAGTTTCTTTTTATCATTATCACTTATTCTCTCCACATTATTTATTACACAAAACCTAAGATTTTCTTTATTTTTACTTTTATCATCTTTTATTTTATTTAACATTGTTTTAATCATTTTCAAGTTATCTTCATTTTTAATTATAACGAGCTCTTTTATATTTATCTCTTCACACATATCTTCCAATTCTTTCAACAAGTCGTCTCGCGTCCTTATTGATAAAGAATTTGGGTTCAAACATGAATATATAGTCAACTTTTCCTTAACGTACATGTAGTTTTTATTTCTTGAAACGCGTTTATTTAGTCTTTTATTATTTAAAATATCTAACCACTTTCTCTTATCGATTAATGTCAGTTCCGTGTCATTAGTAGTCTTTTTTAGTATCTCAACAACGTTAGGTTGATCAGTCCTTACGTTGTCTACATGTTGTCTAAATGCCGGTACGTCCTTGTTTGTAATAATATTATTATTCTCACATTCTCTCGCTTTCTTAGTCTGAGCACGTGTCATCACATTAACATTCTTCTCACTTACATACTTCTCATTCATACTCTTCAACTCATTAGATTCCACAATCATACGAGATAATGCATCTGCAGCTACATTACTCTTTCCCTTTACATACTCAACAACAAAATCATACTCTTCCAGACAAAGTCTAAATTTTGTTAAACGACTGGTAGGATTTCTCATTCCAAATAAATATATTAATGGTTTATGATCTGTTTTTATCCTGAATTTACGAGCATATAAATAAGGCCTAAAATATTTTACTGACCATACTATAGCTAGTAGTTCTTTTTCTATAATCGGGTAATTTAGTTCTGCTTTATTTAGATTTCTGCTCGCATAAGCGATTGGTTTACCGTTTTTATTGCATAATACACTACCTATTGCAAAACCTGAACTGTCTGTTTCTAAAACAAATTCATTATTTTCTGAAAAATCTGGATAACTCAATACTGGAGGATTAATTAGAATATTTTTTAATGTGTTAAAAGCTTCTTCACATTCTGATGACCAATTAAAAATTGCATCTTTTTTTGCGAGTTTATTTAGAGGTAAGACAATATCTGCAAAGTTTTTTACGAATTTTCTATAGTAGTTAGCGAATGCTACGAAACGTTTTACATCATCAGTTGATTTTGGAACCGGATAATTCTTTACCACTTTCACCTTTTCTGGATCTGGTAAAATTCCACTGTTCGAAATAACATGGCCTAAATATAAAAGTTCCTTCTTCAAAAATTCACATTTTGAAGGATTTAACTTGAGATTAACTTTTCGAAGTCTTTCAAAAATTGTAATTAAATTTTTATTATGATCTTCCAAATTTCTACCTAAAACTATTAAATCGTCTAGGTATATCAGACATTTTTCATAATTCAATCCTGCCATAGCTACTGTCATTGCTCTAGAAAAAGCACTTGGGCTGATTTTCAGACCCATAGGCAGTCTTTTCATTTGATATTGACCTTGATCAGTCGAAAAAGCAGTATACTTTCTACTTTCTGGATCTAATTATATTTGATAATACCCTTGCGATAAATCAAGATGTGAAAAATATATGAAACCTGATAACGAATCTAGAATATCTGTGATATTGGGTAGTGGGAATTTGTCATCTTTTATATTATCATTAAGCTTTCTATAATCTATAACAACTCTCCATTTTCTTTCACCTGATTTATCTACCTTTTTTGGAACTATAAGTAATGGACTTGACCAATCACTAACTGACTCTTCTATAATATCATTTTTAAGTAACTCTTCAACCTGTTTTTTAATTTCTTGTTTTTGTGCAAAGGGTAACCTATATGGTTTACTATAAACCGCTGAAGTATTGTCTTTCAATTTAATGTCTTGCTTGTAAATATTCGTTACACTCAATTTATCATTTGGTAAGTGAAAAATATCACTATACTTAGCACAAATATTTTCAATTGTACTTTGTTCTTCCTTATTCAAATAAGATTCCAACTTTAATAAAGAAAATAATTCACGCGTGCGTGACGGGCTTAATAAACTAGAACTAAACTTACTTATATAATACTCATCTGCATCATGCACAATAGGCTTAATATTTCTTAAAACTACTTTATTTTCTGTTGTATTTAATATCTTAACAGGTAAACACCCATTTTTTGGCGAACAAATTGAATTCGCTATGAATACACCATTAGCCACTTCATCGCTTACAATTACGCAATCTTTATTAAGATTAGTAGGAATATACTTAATAACTTCACATCTAGGTTCTATTTCTAACACGTCATCAAAGTTAAGCGCTAATCTTACAGTACTAAATCTATTCCTTAATATTAAACACTTATTTTTATAGTTCACAATCCCACGGTATTTTAACAGAAAGTCTTGTCCTAAAATTCCAGATGAATTACATGGTAAATTACGAAACACATAAAATTTTTGTATGAATTTTTTGCCATAGCTGTAGAGATCTAAAAATACATAACCTTCTGACATAAGACCGCCACCAACTCCATGAATCTCAAACTCATCAGCATAAAATTGTGGTTGATTTCTAAGTTTATTTAATGAACTACGCTTAATAGCGCAAATTGATGCTCCAGTATCCACTAATAAGTCTACTGTCTGACCGTAACGCCTAAAATTCACCCAATTTATGCTATTTCCTGATAAAATGAATTTAGGGACGAAAAAATTTTTCTGAACTCTCGTTGTTTTCAGTTGACGAAGGAGCAGCATAATTTATTTTCCTCTGATTCCTATTTGTAAAAGCTCCTCGTGAACTCCTATTGTTATTTTGCCACTGATATGTAACACCACGACCTCGAGTTGGGTTTGCACCCCTGACCGCATTTCTGGCAGATGAAAAACCACGATTATAATAGGAATATCTTTGGGAATTATTATGAAAGTGATCGTTGTTATGATACGAATTATTATAATATGACCTTGGATAATATTGTGGCCTTCCCCTATTAAAGTTATTATAACCACGTCTACCACGAAATTGACCTCTTTGATATGTCATGAAAGGAGGAGGAGGATTCACTAAGGATTCGTCCTCCGCTGCTCTTATTGCATCTTTCAGAGTGCTATAGTTGCGTGCGGCTATGATCGTGCTTAATTTTTGGCTCCGCAATCCATCTGCAAACCGTTTTATAGCATTTTTTTTCATTTAATGGCCGCAAAATTTCGTATTTTGACGGCTCTCCGTCAGCCTGTGAAATCGTTAATTCTACGAATAATTTTTCAACTTCCTGTCCAAATTCTTCAATCGACTTATTGGCCTGAACGGTCGATTGTAGTTTACTTTGTAACGCTACATCGGATTTTTTAGTTAACAGATGCAATTTCATGTCCCGCAATAAAGATTCTACATCGTCGTATTTTGTATTAAGGCGTAGCTTAGCATTACGCGAAAGGCGTGTTTTCAAGATAAAATTCACAAGTAAGCATTTAGTTTCGGTATTTAACATCGAATTATAAAGTTCAATTGCATCTATTAATTTTTGCGTAACACTTTCATCGTCGGTCATAATAGGCAACAAGTTTACCGCGGTTTTCAAATCAAAACTTACCTTACTCTCCATCTTGTCTGTGGAAGTTTCCTGAAAATTACACAAATTAAAAATATCCCTATATAAACTCTCTACCTTATATTTAATTCCTAATACATATTTTTGAGTGTCCTGTGTATACTCGTTTTTATCGAATTTTTCTTGTACTATCCCTATTACTTCTAAATAACTATTATAACATTTATTTGCCTCACTGTACTTTTTCACTAACAAGTCCCCTTTTCTTCTACTAGGTCCGATTTTCACTAAATAAGTCCTTTATTGATTTAATTGCACTAATATAGTATCTAATTGTTCTAATTCCATATATTAATTTTATAAGTTCGCACTTAAGTAACAGGTGCAGTTCTCGGAAAAAGGTCACAGTACATTCCATTCACATCGTAGGTACACTGTTCACAAACACTGGGTCGGGTCACGTCGGCCAAATTTCTCGGAACGTCGCGTCGCGGGGCTCAAATATGCGCTGAAGTCACCATCTCCGGGGGCCTCGTTACAACATTCATATGGCCTGCATTCATTTCTCTTCGTAAGATATTAATTGATTTTTCTTGACATTTTTTATAAAAATACCATACAATAGCCATCATCATTATCGACAACACCACTATTAATAAAATATCACTTAATTCCAATTCCGAATAAAGTCGACTAGCGCTGGCCTCGCCATTGGCATTTTGCGCCACAACGATGGTTTCTTCTTTTGACTTGGAATATTTCTTCCCCATTTTCTACCTTCATCGCTTCTTCTCAAGTCCTTAGAGCAGGGTCGCCATGTGGTGATTGGTGTTGGTGATGATGATAGAAATAAAACGTCTGATCATGTTGAGCGTAAAGCGTGTAATAATCGAGAATGCATTAATACAATGTAACGTGCAACGTTAGCAGTTTTGGCGCAAGCTGGTGTTACACCGGGCTTACGGTTGGAGACACACCAAGCCTACACTACAGAAGGAAGCTTTACTCTGTGAAAAGAAGCCATCTTGGATTAGCCGGCAGAGTTGGATTTTGACAGACACGCGTAGGTTGTCAGATTCAGAATTCACTCTAGCCTTTTTATTAGAATTCAGATTAGCTTAGGTAATTCGAGATAGGTAGCTTTTAGCGTGAATAATAATGATCGTGATATTTAATTCTGTGATTGTGATAATGTAGAATGTTTGTGTTAAATCGTAACCTTAAAGTAATTCTAACCTTTAATGCTATCCGGTGACTTTGTCTGCAAAGCACTATTAATAATGTTCGCGTAGTTGTTAGACGAATGTGGAATATCAATTATATTGGTGAATATTAGAGTAATTCGTGAGTTAACGGTTGGCTCAGTGGATAGATTATTATAATGACATCCGTTAAGGTTATTTCTGCAAACGCTAGTAATTTAGAGTGTAATTGGAGATATACCGGCAGTTGAGATAATAATTAGTTTAAAGTGATAGTAATTTGCAGTTAACTTTGATAGTACCCGCTTTAGAAACGTATAACCCGTTTGGTTAAGAATCATTGATGACTCTTGTGTAGGGTAGACACTACCCTACACAAGAGGTAGGGTAATCGGACAATGAGTTTCCCATTAGATCGAATAGCTTGCATTCTGGTGGTTTCGAGGAAACCGGGCACGAGCTGGCGATCCCTTGAGTGGGATTCGCGTAGGTATAGTGTGGCGATTGCATGCCTGGATGAATAGTGTTCGAGGCGCCGTAGCGCACGATGCTATGGCATTCGGTATGTAGACGCGCATAGAGTGGATAAGGTAGAGCTATTGTGATATTGCGAGTTAGTAAAGAGGAGTCAATAATATGATCTGGTTTAGATAGTGAGTGTCAATGCAATGATTATTTTAAGAGTGTTCATGAAGTTGAGATTGATGATTGAGCTAGTCGCCACGCGAGTTTCTTGCTGGCTCTTCTCGCGGTAGGCTGTAGCATTCCGAACCAGTGGTAGATTGTCTTTAGATGATCAGATAAAGAAATGGCTAGTGATTTGATTCAGAGGTTTCAATAGCAATTGTGCCCTAATCACATGATGCGATGATGCTATGATGATGATGATGATGATGATGTTGAGATTAGGTTAGAGTGAGGTGAGGGGTCGCTGTGAGGGGTGGTTGGAGGCGACCTAGGTAGGGTTAGGTTAGGTTTACCTCGTTACCTTGCGTTGATAGTTTCCCTGTGCTATACGTGAGAGTTTCCATGATAATAATTGAGGATAGTCCATGTAATTTGATAACACAAGAATATCGTTAGTTCACATATGCGGCCTGGTTCATTTTAAGAAAGTAAATCCCGACTCATCCAATAGGTTGTTTAAAGTGCTGAGAACTAATTGTAAAGATCATTGATTAAAGTACCTAGTGGTTAATTACTACGTTCTGATACGTTCTGATGTCGGCTGAGGATTAATAATAATAATTATCGGTCATTCTCCTTCCTATTTCTGATGTACGTGACTAGCGCGCCTACATACATTAACTCTTGTGTACATAATAATATTCTACTCGCTAATAAATTCAATTAAGTATTTGTGGCTATCGATGTCGGTGTTTTTAATACCGCTAAGCTGCTAAATCGATCGCGCCGCAGATGTTATGGTGCGTTGCGATGGCGGATCGCACGATGCGTTGTGCGTCGACGTAGTTTCATGGTGCGCCGTCGCACCGCACGCGTCGCGACGATCGCGCAGCACTCACCACGTCGAGCCGCGCGTCCTCCTCCACGTCGTCGGCCGCCGCGAGAGCCGCGAGGGCCGCGAGGGCCGCAGTCAGCAGGAGCGCGCGCGTCCACATCGCGGATGGAGTGTGGAACCATCTCGGCGCGCCCAATATTTTATTGCTAATTTTTATCTCGCATCGAACGATACGTACGTGCGATCCGCGAATACAATAATTAGGCAAAAATATAATAATGACTTATGTGGATTGTGGACTGACTTTGATGGATTGCGAATGGATTAGGAATTGCGCATCTGCCCAGTAATCCTAGTATAGCTAGCATATTTAAATAGATAAAGGTACGACAATTTTTTTTGGAATTAGGTAGGTAGGTCTAGGTAGGTCTAGGTAGGTCTTGGTAGGTAGATAGGTGCTACCTACCTTAAGGTTAACAGGTAATTGTTTTTTTACCGACTTCCAAAAAGGAAGAGGTTATCAATTCAGCGCGTATCTTTTTTGCTGATTTCTTTGATTTTTCAACAAAAGTATCTAAATCTAAAAGTATTAATATCTAAAATTACTTTCCAACTATAATCAAGTTTTTTCCATCCATGAAAGAGTGCTCCGAGCGATGTATTAATCTGCCCCGTCCCCGTCGGTGGCGGTGGGGCAGAATGATACAAATCTTCCCCGTCCCCGTCGGTGGCGGTGGGGCAGAATGATACAAATCTGCCCCGTCCCCGTCGGTGGCGGTGGGGCAGAATGATACAAATCTTCCCCGTCCCCGTCGGTGGCGGTGGGGCAGAATGATACAAATCTGCCCCGTCCCCGTCGGTGGCGGTGGGGCAGAATGATACAAATCTGCCCCGTCCCCGTCGGTGGCGGCGGGGCAGAATGATACAAATCTGCCCCGTCCGACTTTTTTTTATGTAGGTATGTAGGTACATCGATTTTTTCTAGGTTTCTGGACCGATTTGCAAAATTTTTTTTTAATCAACAGAGGATGTTAAGGTGGTGGTCCCAATTTAATTTCTAGATCCAACTCCTCAATGCTGATGCTGCAGGGTACTGAACTCCTAAGCCGTGGGAATTCGGGAATTTCTGATGGTGAATTGATATTTTAGGTATCAAGCATGACTACTAATTACACTATAAAGTAAAAAATAACTTTTGTTTCTAGTTTCTACACGTGTAGCTGTACGTATGTTGAAGTCGGGCGAGCTGGACGCTTTGATTTCTAGATTTTTTTACTTTGTAGTGGTTTTGGAAGCCGGTATTTTTTATTTCATTTTTATTTACAAAGGCCGTACCGTGAAGTTGGTACCATGCGAGTTTAGTGAGGACGGAACCACAGGACGGAACTCCTCAACGGGCCCAATCACTACAATAGCTTACTTAGTAACAAGTAAACTCATACATTTTCATTTGTTCTCTATTAGCGATCGCTTCGACTGCGGCTCAAGTTGGCTAGTGGCTAGTGCCTAGTGCCTAGTGGCTAGTGCAATGCAATACGGGGTTTATCATTTCACGAGAACGTTTATATTTTAATGTACTACATAACGGGTACATACCACGATATTTTTAACCGACTACCAAAAAGGAGGTGGTTCTCGATTCGGGCCGTTTTCGTACCTACCCACCGAACTCATTACAAGATCCAAAGAGACGCAAAGCCCGAGGGGCCATGTTATCAACTAAGTAGATAGGTACCTACTTACCGACTTGACTGATAGACCGATGACTGTCAGTTCGCCATGATGGAAGAGATAGCGAACTAATTAGTTAGGTACCTATTCTATTTCGAGTGTACCTACCTACCTTGCGATTAAATATTATGTCGATTAATAAATACTTAGGTTCTTAATCAGGTACTTACCTAGTTAATATAATAGTAGGTATTTCCCGTTGACCTAGCATCATGAAATTTGGCAGGTAGGTAGATCTTATAGCTGAAATTTGGGGAAAAATCTGAAAACCGTGAATTTAGGGTTAGATCACACAAAAAAAAAATTGTGGTCATGAACTAATAATTAGTATTGCCAATTTTCGAAGTGAGTGACTATATCAAGTGGGATATCATATGAAAGGTCTTTACCTGTAAATTCTAAAACAGATTTTTATTAATTTTTATGCATCATAGTTTTTGAATTATCGTGCAAAATGTCGAAAAAAGGGTAAAATACGACTGTAGTACGGAACCCTCATTGCGTGAGCCTGTCTCGCACTTGGCCGGTTTTTTTTTACCAAGATGTAGGAATTGTAGAATCAAGGCTTATAAGTACAGTTATTTGTTATTTATTGTTATAAATGTGATACAGTACAGTCCAGAGCACTTAAGAGCTAAGTATATACTTTAACCTAGGACAAGTCCCATGAGCAGCACAAATCGAAGCTCAGCTAGGGGCTTGGCTCTACTAGAGGTCTCATCACTTTTTAACAATGAAGGCGTTAATATGAACTTGTGAGTCTTGGCTACCATATTTACATAAAATGTTTATGGTGGGATACACTTTACATACTGCAAGTTGCAGAGCTATCAGTGAATGAAATCCGCCTCCTACCTACCCACCTAGCTAGCAGCTAGGCAGAGCGCCAGGTGTCCGGCCGCGCCGGCAGAGATAGCGGGAGGTACCTACCTACAAAACACGATTAGAAAACAACTCGTGATAACGGATAGCACATTAGAAATAAACAAAATGCCTGATAATTGATAACGTCGATAGCACGGTTACTTACGGCATTTCAATTTTTAATCGTCACTATCAATATGAAATTGTAATTTTCCGTACTGAAACTTTACAATGGACACAAGGTAGCGAGAGTGGGAGTAGGTACCTAAGCTAGGTCGCAGATCCCCCGCGCTTGCCCAGTGTGGATAGCACGGGTGATCTGTGCCAACTAGCAACCTCCTCTGTGGAACCCGAGCAGCGGATGTCACGAGTCACGTGCGCCGGCGCGCGCCGCGTGCTCGCCGTGCGCGACACTCTCGCGGCGCCGCGTGCACTTCTGCCGCGGCGCGCCGCGTGCTCGCCGTGCGCGACACTATCGCGGCGCCGCGTGCTCGTCGTGCGCGACACTCTCGCGGCGCCGCGTGCTCGTCGTGCGCGACACTCTCGCGGCGCCGCGTGCTCGTCGTGCGCGACACTCTCGCGGCGCCGCGTGCACTTCTGCCGCGGCGCGCCGCGTGCTCGCCGTGCGCGACACTCTCGCGGCGCCGCGTGCACTTCTGCCGCGGCGCGCCGCGTGCTCGTCGTGCGCGACACTCTCGCGGCGCCGCGTGCTCGTCGTGCGCGACACTCTCGCGGCGCCGCGTGCTCGTCGTGCGCGACACTCTCGCGGCGCCGCGTGCTCGTCGTGCGCGACACTCTCGCGGCGCCGCGTGCTCGTCGTGCGCGACACTCTCGCGGCGCCGCGTGCTCGTCGTGCGCGACACTGTCGCGGCGCCGCGTGCTCGCCTTGCGCGACACTCTTCCTAGAATATGGCTCCAGCATTTGGAATCCATCGTATAAAGACCCCGTACTGGTAAAAACGTACGTCAAAAACGATTCCTTTTTCTGTTGACGGTCCATCAGAATAAAAAGGGAGAAAACGGGTTATTCCCGTTGAGTCACACCCCCGTAAGTAACTCAACTGGACGGGACAACTCGACTGTGACTCAACGGAAATTTTTTGGAATTGTTTTTCCGTTAAGTAACACTGTTACTCAACGGGTATTTTTCGAAATTGTTATCCTGTTGAGTAACACTGTGACTCAATGGGAATTTTTTGAAATTATTTTCCGGTTAAGTTACACCTACATATTGCGTGTGTAACAAGTTACTTCCAGGCAAACACTGAGCTTTTTAGAGTTCCGTAGTAAACAAGGAACTCTTATAGTTTCGCCATGTCCGTCCGTCTGTCCGTCCATCCTCGGTTAATCTCAGAGACTGTTAGTGCTAGAAATCTGTAATTTGGCATGGGTATAAATATTAATCACGCCGAGAAAGTGATGAAATAAAATTGTGATAAATATTTTTTTAGGGTAGCTCCCCTACATGTAAAGTGGGGATGAATTTTTTTTTCTCGTCTACCACATAATGGGGCCGATTCTCTAGTACACAATATCTAAACTAAACTAAATTAACAGGTCTAAATCTAGTGCTTTCCTTTTCCGCGAGCAACATTATGAAAGGGATAGCAATAGATTTAGACGTGATATTTTAGTTTAGTTTAGAGATTGTGTACAAAGGAATTAGCCACATTGTGAGGTATCGTTGAATAGGTCTTTTAAAAATACTGTGTATGTGGGAACATCATTTTTAGATTTCTAGATTCGTTTGTAAAATAGGTATGATATTTTAAAGTAAAAAAATGTATTAGAGTCAAGTGTGTCCCCTCCCCCCCTCTATCAGCCAAATGGTAGTAGGTATATAGGAACGTGAAAAAATTCGCAGCAGTAGTATAAATAATCAATTTTAAAGGAAAACTATCATGGCTAAGTTCATGGCTAAGTTCATGGCTAAGTTCATGGCTAAGTTCATGGCTGGGTTCACAGGTTAAGGAGTTATATCTGTTTTTCAAAGTTAAAATATATTGTACGTAGATATTATGAGTTGCATATTAATGTATATATTATAGTTTTATTGTATCTATTGTATTTGTGATTGATCGTAATTATCCTAGGTCAGCTATAATAATTGTGACTACGGAACCCTACACTGCGCGTGGCCCGCCACGAAATTGTTCAAAATAACGTCACTTGAAAACCGTCGCTGGGTATCCGATCAGGTACTTGTTCAAAATAACGTCACTTGAAAACCGTCGCTGGGTATCCGATCAGGTACTTGTTCAAAATAACGTCACTTGAAAACCGTCGCTGGGTATCCGATCAGGTACTTGTTCAAAATAACGTCACTTGAAAACCGTCGCTGGGTATCCGATCAGGTACTTGTTCAAAATTTTAAATTATGAAATTGACTGCCCAAACATTTTATACAAAAGATTTTTTTTGTGCCCCGTAAAAATTTCGATCGCGATTTTCTACGTACAAGCCTTTAGTATAAGGGGATGCAGAACTAACATAGGAGACTACGAGCGAGGCGGCGGCGCTCGCTCGTCCCTACGTCCCGTACATGTCAATCTTTGTACGTACAAGCCTTTAGTATAAGGGGATGCAGAACTAACATAGGAGACTACGAGCGAGGCGGCGGCGCTCGCTCGTCCCTACGTCCCGTACATGTCAATCTTTGTACGTACAAGCCTTTAGTATAAGGGGATGCAGAACTAACATAGGAGACTACGAGCGAGGCGGCGGCGCTCGCTCGTCCCTACGTCCCGTACATGTCAATCTTTGTACGTACAAGCCTTTAGTATAAGGGGATGCAGAACTAACATAGGAGACTACGAGCGAGGCGGCGGCGCTCGCTCGTCCCTACGTCCCGTACATGTCAATCTTTGTACGTACAAGCCTTTAGTATAAGGGGATGCAGAACTAACATAGGAGACTACGAGCGAGGCGGCGGCGCTCGCTCGTCCCTACGTCCCGTACATGTCAATCTTTGTACGTACAAGCCTTTAGTATAAGGGGATGCAGAACTAACATAGGAGACTACGAGCGAGGCGGCGGCGCTCGCTCGTCCCTACGTCCCGTACATGTCAATCTTTGTACGTACAAGCCTTTAGTATAAGGGGATGCAGAACTAACATAGGAGACTACGAGCGAGGCGGCGGCGCTCGCTCGTCCCTACGTCCCGTACATGTCAATCTTTGTACGTACAAGCCTTTAGTATAAGGGGATGCAGAACTAACATAGGAGACTACGAGCGAGGCGGCGGCGCTCGCTCGTCCCTACGTCCCGTACATGTCAATCTTTGTACGTACAAGCCTTTAGTATAAGGGGATGCAGAACTAACATAGGAGACTACGAGCGAGGCGGCGGCGCTCGCTCGTCCCTACGTCCCGTACATGTCAATCTTTGTACGTACAAGCCTTTAGTATAAGGGGATGCAGAACTAACATAGGAGACTACGAGCGAGGCGGCGGCGCTCGCTCGTCCCTACGTCCCGTACATGTCAATCTTTGTACGTACAAGCCTTTAGTATAAGGGGATGCAGAACTAACATAGGAGACTACGAGCGAGGCGGCGGCGCTCGCTCGTCCCTACGTCCCGTACATGTCAATCTTTGTACGTACAAGCCTTTAGTATAAGGGGATGCAGAACTAACATAGGAGACTACGAGCGAGGCGGCGGCGCTCGCTCGTCCCTACGTCCCGTACATGTCAATCTTTGTACGTACAAGCCTTTAGTATAAGGGGATGCAGAACTAACATAGGAGACTACGAGCGAGGCGGCGGCGCTCGCTCGTCCCTACGTCCCGTACATGTCAATCTTTGTACGTACAAGCCTTTAGTATAAGGGGATGCAGAACTAACATAGGAGACTACGAGCGAGGCGGCGGCGCTCGCTCGTCCCTACGTCCCGTACATGTCAATCTTTGTACGTACAAGCCTTTAGTATAAGGGGATGCAGAACTAACATAGGAGACTACGAGCGAGGCGGCGGCGCTCGCTCGTCCCTACGTCCCGTACATGTCAATCTTTGTACGTACAAGCCTTTAGTATAAGGGGATGCAGAACTAACATAGGAGACTACGAGCGAGGCGGCGGCGCTCGCTCGTCCCTACGTCCCGTACATGTCAATCTTTGTACGTACAAGCCTTTAGTATAAGGGGATGCAGAACTAACATAGGAGACTACGAGCGAGGCGGCGGCGCTCGCTCGTCCCTACGTCCCGTACATGTCAATCTTTGTACGTACAAGCCTTTAGTATAAGGGGATGCAGAACTAACATAGGAGACTACGAGCGAGGCGGCGGCGCTCGCTCGTCCCTACGTCCCGTACATGTCAATCTTTGTACGTACAAGCCTTTAGTATAAGGGGATGCAGAACTAACATAGGAGACTACGAGCGAGGCGGCGGCGCTCGCTCGTCCCTACGTCCCGTACATGTCAATCTGTGTACGGTACGGGCAGAAATGAAACTATTGAACTATCAATATTTTACAATCATAATTTATATATTACTCTAGATATTTGACATGAATCGTATTATAATATGTTTGAGAGCGCTAGCAGCGCGGCCCCACGGCACCACGGTGCGCTAGCAGCGCGGCCCCACGGCGCCACGGTGCGCTAGCAGCGCGGCCCCACGGCGCCACGGTGCGCTAGCAGCGCGGCCCCACGGCGCCACGGTGCGCTAGCAGCGCGGCCCCACGGCGCCACGGTGCGCTAGCAGCGCGGCGGCGCGTGGCCGGGCGGCAGGAAGGGCGGCGGCGCGTAGAGCGCGCGCGGCGGCTCGCGCATGAGGTCGTGGTACAGGTTGAGCGCGTCCACCAGGTCGGCGCTGAGCTGCGTGAGGCGCGCGTGGCGGCGGTCGGCGCGCTCCAGCGCCGCGTCCACGGGCGGCCCCACGGCGGCGGCGCGCGCCTCCAGCGCGGCCAGGCCCGGCGCGTCGGGCCCGGCGGGGTCGGCGTCGTGCAGCGCCGCCAGCGCCGCGTCCACGGCCGCCTCGTCGATGCCGCCCGGCGGCTCGGGCTCGCAGAACTGCACGCTCTTGCCGACCGGCGCCGCCGCCGCCGCCGCCGCCGCCGCCGCCGCCGCCTCTGCACAGCGCGCGACGCTCGTCACTACACACACACACACACACACGCGTACTCTGGTGGTTTCAAAAGTGGTCCTAAAAAGACCACTTTTGAAAATCGTAAAAATGGTAATTGTGAGTCTACCGTATATGTGCTATCGCGGACTCAATGAATCAGAACTGTTTAAGAGAAACAATTCCACAGAACATTATTTTCGTGAAACTTTAACTAAGTATTTACGCAGCGTACGTCACGGAAGCTCAGAGATGAGATTATTTTTTTCACATTATTACAATTTTCGTAGGGATCTCTAATTTTATGAAAATAAAATATAGCCTATGTCACTCAGGAATACTGTAGCTTTCTGCTGCAAAATCGGTTCAGTAGTTCCAGAGATTACTTCTACAAACAAAGTTACAAACATTACCTCTTAATTGGTATAGATACGAATAGTATAGATTTTAAAGTTTTTTAGTTTAGTATGCTCACCGGGTGGCGGCGGCGGCGGCTCGGCCAGGTCGGCCGTGACGAAGTTGGCGGGGAACAGCCCCTCGCCGCGCTCCGTGCGCCCCTTCCACCAGTTGGGGTCGCTGCTCTCCGTCACCAGCACGATCTCGCCGGCCGCGAACGTCAGCTCGTTGTCCTCCGCCGCCTCGAAGTCGTACAGCGCGCGCACCTGCCGCGCGGCGGGCGGCGCGGCGGGCGGCGCGGCGAGCGGCGCGGCGAGCGGAGCGGGCGCGGCGTCCACGCGCGGGTACAGCGCGGCCGGCGCGGCGCCCGCCTCGCGCAGGGACAGCGCGATGGCGCGCGCCAGCTCCTCCTGCTCGCGCGCGTCGGCGGCGGGCTGCACGGGCGCGGCGACGGGCGCGGGCGCGGCACCCGCCTCGGCCTGCAGGCGCGCGTGCAGCGTGGGGATGAGGTCGAGCTGCGGGTCGTCGCGGAACTCGCCGTCGGCCCACTTGCGCAGCAGCGCGCGCAGGCGCGCTTGCACGGGCGGCTGCGCGCGCGCCAGCAGGCGCCGGAACTCGGCCTCGAAGTCGCGCGAGGCCACCTCGAGGTGGAAGGCGCGGCCGCAGTTGGCCACGCACGCGTCCAGCAGCGTGGCGGCGTGCACCTGCACGTGCGGGTCGGCGTGGCCGAGGCGGCGCAGCACGGCGCGCAGACAGTCGCGCGCGGCGGCCGCGCTGGCGCCCGCGCGGTCGCAGATCTCCAGGATCAGGCCCCACTCCTCGCTCGTGTTGTTCTCGCTGGTGGCGCGCTCTGCACCAAACACAATCCGCAACCGCTCGTATCATCGTAGCTATTGGAGGTACCTACAATGTTATATCATCGTAGCTATTGGAGGTACCTACAATGTTATATCATCGTAGCTATTGGAGGTACCTACAATGTTATATCATCGTAGCTATTGGAGGTACCTACAATGTTATATCATCGTAGCTATTGGAGGTACCTACAATGTTATATCATCGTAGCTATTGGAGGTACCTACAATGTTATATCATCGTAGCTATTGGAGGTACCTACAATGTTATATCATCGTAGCTATTGGAGGTACCTACAATGTTATATCATCGTAGCTATTGGAGGTACCTACAATGTTATATCATCGTAGCTATTGGAGGTACCTACAATGTTATATCATCGTAGCTATTGGAGGTACCTACAATGTTATATCATCGTAGCTATTGGAGGTACCTACAATGTTATATCATCGTAGCTATTGGAGGTACCTACAATGTTATATCATCGTAGCTATTGGAGGTACCTACAATGTTATATCATCGTAGCTATTGGAGGTACCTACAATGTTATATCATCGTAGCTATTGGAGGTACCTACAATGTTATATCATCGTAGCTATTGGAGGTACCTACAATGTTATATCATCGTAGCTATTGGAGGTACCTACAATGTTATATCATCGTAGCTATTGTAGGTACCTACAATGGTATATGTTATGGGCATCTTCTCAATAGAGGAATCGTATTTCTTACAATTTTTAAAAGTACAAACAAATGTACCCAACTGTGAATAGGTTGAGGAAAAAATTTGAATACCAAAACTAATCAAACATTACAAAAATTCCCTACAAGAGAGAGCATGGATATGATTTTGGCGGCAAAACCGTTTTATCAAAGTGTATAGTATTTTTCTCTCACGAAGCGACGCGCGCTTTACTTGTGGTAACCAATGTACCAACACGGTGTGAATGTGTGCGTGAGCTAACGTCAGTATAGAAAGTAAACGTCGAAAAGTCGTTCATAGTGAGGTTGGTCCATTATTTTACATATTACTTTATTTACTTTTTAGTTTTTTTTATGTATTTACTATTTACAGATAAGATAGACTAATAGATAGATTGTGTCAAAAACGACGTTTTACTCGTAAATTATTATTATCGATAGATGTAATTTGCAAGTATGAATTTTGTATGTTTTTTGTAAGTATGATTATAAACTTGTGATTTTAAGCTGATTCCAATGAAACTGACACTGATAATGCTGATGATGATGATGATGATTCGAATGATTCTGATTGATTTGATTAGATATTTAAAAAGTAACCATTTGTTATTTTATGCAGTTCTTAAAAGATCTGTTCCTTCAATATATCATTTATTTTTATTTAATCTTTTATTTTATACAATAAACAACAAAAAGACTAAAATATAAAGAAAAAATAAGTTACTCAGATTCATATTCACGCTTCACGTAATATAATTCCTAACTCCGTTTGTTAGGATGTATGTGCTAACTACTAGTCTTCACGCACACATGCGTACCTTGTACCTATTGTACACTTGGTTACCACAAGTAAAGCGCGCGTCACTTCGTGAGATAAAAATACTATACAATAAGTTGATGGTAATCTAACATTGACAATGTGAAGTAAGTCTAAACCCATGCAAGGTGCTGGTTCAGCCAGGTTATTCCCGTTGAGTCACACCCCCGTGAGTAACACTGTGACTCAATGGGAATTTTTCAGAATTATTGTCCTGTTGAGTCACACCTACATAATATTGTGTGTGTGTAACAAGTGTTGAATGTGCACTTCTCCGGGATGCTGAATTTGATGATGACATTCATTTTCAAATCCAAGATGGCGATGAACTTATTATAAATAATAGAAATGAGTCTCGTTTTCAGGGTTTTCCAGGATGCTGATTTATATGACAGGTTCAGGGGGTGGTGCTCAGCCCGGCTTGTGGTCATTCACATTACAGACGAGAACGCCACGCCAGCCGGCACCACTGCAGCTGTGCTGCTGCACGTGACACCGGCCCGGCAGGCGCACTGCAGCAGCAGCAGCTAATGCATGCGGTGTATATATGCCTTGCTCAGGAGCTGACATGGAGAGGTGGACGTCGGGGCCCGGGACGGCTTGCAACATAGCATCATGTAACATTATAAAAGTTATGATAGCTCTGACTCTTACATTTCACAGTATCTTTTAAGTACTGGCTAGATAATCTATATATATATATAAAAGGAAAAGGTGACTGACTGACTGATCTATCAACGCACAGCTCAAACTACTGGACGGATCGGGCTGAAATTTGGCATGCAGATAGCTATTATGACGTAGGCATCCGCTAAGAAAGGATTTTTAAAAATTCAACCCCTAAGGGGGTGAAATAGGGGTTTGAAGTTTGTATGAAAGTCAGTTAGTTTTGAAGTAAGAATCGTGAAATTTTGTATTTACACAAATTGTTATAAACATAGAAAACGTGTATCATGGTTTTTGAAAAATTTAGCCCCTAAGTAGAAAATTAAGGGGTTTGAAATTTGTATGAAAGTCTGTCAGTTTTAACTACTTCTACTTATGGGCTAAATTTTTCTTACTTCAAAACTGACAGACTTTCATACAAACTTCAAATCCCTATTTCACCCCCATAGGGGTTGCATTTTTAATGCCATATTTTATTAAGCTCATATTATGTTAAAATCTCATTGTTAAAGATCAACCCTAAGGGTGTAAAATAGGGGGTTAAATTTTGTTTACTCCACGCGGACGAAGTCGCGGGCATAAGCTAGTATTGTATAAAATGACTAACTGACAGACTCGCGGGAATTACCTATTCTTATACAATATAATCAGTGCAGCTGGAACGGTTGGATCTAGAAACTGGAGATTCCACTCGTCTACAGGAGGATGAGATGCAGACGAGTGAGTGCACTTTGACTTTACAACGCATGGATCATGTTCGAGATGTAAATATATCTCAACTAGATTATGTTCGCCACTTCGTCCGCGAGGACTACACAAATTTCAAACCCCTATTTCACCCCCTTAGGGGTTGAATTTTCAAAAATCCTTTCTTAGCAGATACCTACGTTATAATAGCTATCTGCATGCTAAATTTCAGCCCGATCCGTCCAGTAGTTTGAGCTGTACATTGATAGATCAGTCAGTCAATCAGTCAGTCACCTTTTCCTTTTATATATTTAGACTAGCTTATGCTCGTGACTCCGTTCGCGTGGACTACACAAATTTCAAACCCCTATTTCACCCCCTTAGGGCTTAAATTTTCAAAATCCCTTTCTTAGCGGATGCCTACGTCATAAAAGCTATCTGCATGCCAAATTTCAGCCCGATCCGTCCAGTAGTTTGAGATGTGCGTTAATAGATCTGTCAGTCAGTAAATCCTTTTATATATTTAGAAGATAAGGAAAGTCAAAGCACTCCATACATTCGTCTTATACTTACTAAACTTAAGGGTTTTAAAAATACCACATGAGCAAAGCCAGGGCAACTCGACGAGTGTGTATGACATTGTTATAGGTTGTTAGAGGATGATATCCCAGGAACTATCGAGACCAAACTAACACCTGCCCTCCAGCATCGATACAACAAGTCGAGGTGCCGCGGGAGTTGCACGTACCCACATCCTGGTCGAACGGCGAAGAAGTCCCGAAGATGCCCATCGCTGCCTCGGTCCACACTCCACACAATAACACTACAGAGATAGTCACTAATCAAATTATCTCTACTCGCTCGAACAGAGACGCAGTTCGCAGAAGGTAGCTACTCCCTTTGTTACACCGTTATCTTTTCACTTTGTCGTTGTTTCACTATCACGTTTAGTTCATTTTGATGAATTGTTAGCTGTTATTGTACAAAATTGATTATTGAAATTCAATCATTTTGATTTATCGACTAATGGACTTGTTAACCATGTTAACGCTTCTTATAAGTTGATAGTGCGTTCGCCGTTTACACTTCACAGTCTATCGGAAGTTCGGAACTATCATGTAGATTATGCCTAAATTTTTTTTTTTTTTTTTTTTTTAATTTTTTTTACGGCCCTGGATAACAGTTCTTTAAGGCCTAATTTGCCTAAAATTAGTCTACGGTCACAGACCAATAACATATCTACGGTCAAGAAATTGTACCTATCATTATTCTGAGGTACCTATATAAGAACTGTCAAATCTATTATGTGTCAAATAAACCGTTATAAAAAAATACCGTTATACACACACACTCTCCGCTGAAAAGTACGTTGTTTTAATTTTATTGTTCCTTCTCTGAACCAAACAAAAATAAGAACATCTGCCTATCGGGTCTTCAGTGTTAGTTTAAATAACTAACAAGACTAATGGACTATTTGACTATTGGACTATCCTAATTTCCACTAATTCCTATGGATTTACATTATCTCTATGATTAAATTACATGATTACTTTACTACGCAACTATCTTGTTTACTCATTGCACTGTAGTAGTAGAAACAAGTAGAAATTCTTTGACTGTCACATATTATCTATGACTGTCACTCACTTTCTGTGGTTTACAATGAGCACCTTAGATGAATGATTGACAATGAGCACCTTAGATGAATGATTGACAATGAGCACCTTAGATGAATGATTGACAATGAGCACCTTAGATGAATGATTGACAATGAGCACCTTAGATGAATGATTGACAATGAGCACCTTAGATGAATGATTGACAATGAGCACCTTAGATGAATGATTGACAATGAGCACCTTAGATGAATGATTGACAATGAGCACCTTAGATGAATGATTGACAATGAGTGACAGTGGCAGTTGCGTAGTAATTTAATCATAGAGATAATTTAATTCACAAAAATATTAAATCCATAGGAATTAGTGGGAATTAGGATAGTCCAATAGTCCATTAGTCTGGATAAATCAAAATGATTGAATTTCAATAGGTAATCAATTTTGTACAATAACAGCTAATTCATCAAAATGAACTAAAAGGAACTAAACATGATAGTAAAACAACGACAAAGTGAAAATGAGAAATCGATTTATGGCCAGCTAATTCACGGGTCGGCCCCACCGTGCGTTGTTTGCCAAATACTCACGCACAAATACATTTTGGCAAACAAAAAAAAGTGGCCACGGTGATAAGGACAAAACATAATCATTTTGTCACGTTCTAACAAGAGCTTAAATGCATTTAGCTATCTCGCTCTAACAGTAAGTGTCACAAATGGCTACTTCTAACAGTCCTTATTCTGAGGGTATTATTCATCCAAGGAGTGGAGGTGAACGCATAGACCTCAGAATAAGGACTGTTAGAAGCATAGGCTTAGAATTTTTTCGCTACGCTCAAAGACTGACAAAGCGTGGGAGCGAGAGGTAGTTAGTTAATATTAATACACACTGCTGCGAGCGAAAAAGAGATAGCGAAACAAGATGACAATAGGCCATAGATTATCTACTATAGCAATAGGCCATCACTCGCGTTGTTCACGCGAGTGATGGCCTATCGTCATCTTGTTTCGCTATAGCACCTAGCTTGCTCTAGGGTTATTTTTTTATTTTTTTTATTCAGATACAAGGTAGCCCTTGACTGCAATCTCACCTAGTGGTAAGTGATGATGCAGTCTAAGATGATAGCAGGCTAACCTGGAAGGGGTATGGCAGTTTTTATTAAACCCATACCCCTTTGGTTTCTACACGGCATCGTACCGGAACGCTAAATCGCTTGGCGGCACGGCTTTGCCGGTAGGGTGGTAACTAGCCACGGCCGAAGCCTCCCACTAGACCAGACCAGAAATTTAGAAATTATAAAATTCCAAACCCCTGCCAGGAATCGAACCCGGGACCTCCCACTATTAACACCACAGCGCTCACCACTGCGCCAGGGAGGTCGTCTAAAAGGTTATTTTGATGCCAAGTGCCATGCCTTGGGCTCATCGATATACTCGATAATTCTTGTGGGTAGATGGTGAATACGGCGCTTTAGGAACAAGGGTCAACTAATACAACTTCAAAAGTTCCCATCATAGAGTTCTTAAATCAGAAAAGAAACGGGTAACATTGGTATAGTAGCGGGGGTTTGCTAATAAGCAGTGAGGCTAATTAGGTACTTAGTTTAGAGATTGTGTACAAGAGAATCGGCTCCATTATTTAATTAAGTAGTCCCGAGCTGACGTTCTTTTATTTATATAAGACGTTCTTCCAGTCTAATAATGCAGTGTTTATTATTATTTATATAAGACGTTCTTCCAGTCTAATAATGCAGTGTTTATTATTATTTATATAAGACGTTCTTCCAGTCTAATAATGCAGTGTTTATTATTATTTATATAAGACGTTCTTCCAGTCTAATAATGCAGTGTTTATTATTATTTATATAAGACGTTCTTCCAGTCTAATAATGCAGTGTTTATTATTATTTATATAAGACGTTCTTCCAGTCTAATAATGCAGTGTTTATTATTATTTATATAAGACGTTCTTCCAGTCTAATAATGCAGTGTTTATTATTATTTATATAAGACGTTCTTCCAGTCTAATAATGCAGTGTTTATTATTATTTATATAAGACGTTCTTCCAGTCTAATAATGCAGTGTTTATTATTATTTATATAAGACGTTCTTCCAGTCTAATAATGCAGTGTTTATTATTATTTATATAAGACGTTCTTCCAGTCTAATAATGCAGTGTTTATTATTATTTATATAAGACGTTCTTCCAGTCTAATAATGCAGTGTTTATTATTATTTATATAAGACGTTCTTCCAGTCTAATAATGCAGTGTTTATTATTATTTATATAAGACGTTCTTCCAGTCTAATAATGCAGTGTTTATTATTATTTATATAAGACGTTCTTCCAGTCTAATAATGCAGTGTTTATTATTATTTATATAAGACGTTCTTCCAGTCTAATAATGCAGTGTTTATTATTATTTATATAAGACGTTCTTCCAGTCTAATAATGCAGTGTTTATTATTATTTATATAAGACGTTCTTCCAGTCTAATAATCAAAAAAATTTTAATCGCAATAAACTGACATTTACTTTGCAATTTCGTTTCACGGAACAACGTGGCGAACTTCATACAAAAAAACTGCCGTTCGGTCACGTAGGCACTAGGACTTCGCTCGGTCGCCGGCCGTAAGATCCGGCTCGAAGGACCATATGTCAACGCGATAGGATTGAGTTTTGCTCGATTCCACTGGAGAGTGTGATTTTTAATAAAAGACGCGTGCACTCTCTTTGAAACTTTAATTGCCACTGGGATGATGCAATAATGCAATGAAAAGTTGCACCATATATATACTACTCTTTTACAACATCATATTATATTTAGACAGCAGTGTTTATTATTCTAGGACTGTTACTATGCACTAATATTATTTTTAATATAGGATCGCTTTTATTTAGTTTTTTTTTTCATTTTTCATCGCGGCCGGGGCGGCAGCAGCGGCGGCAGGAAGGCGTCAGCCACGCGCGCCGCGCTCGGGCGCAGCGGTCAGCACGTCACGTCGAGCGGCGGCAGCGGCGGCAGGAAGGCGTCAGCCACGCGCGCCGCGCTCGGGCGCAGCGGTCAGCACGTCACGTCGAGCGGCGGCAGCGGCGGCAGGAAGGCGTCAGCCACGCGCGCCGCGCTCGGGCGCAGCGGTCAGCACGTCACGTCGAGCGGCGGCAGCGGCGGCAGGAAGGCGTCAGCCACGCGCGCCGCGCTCGGGCGCAGCGGTCAGCACGTCACGTCGAGCGGCGGCAGCGGCGGCAGGAAGGCGTCAGCCACGCGCGCCGCGCTCGGGCGCAGCGGTCAGCACGTCACGTCGAGCGGCGGCAGCGGCGGCAGGAAGGCGTCAGCCACGCGCGCCGCGCTCGGGCGCAGCGGTCAGCACGTCACGTCGAGCGGCGGCAGCGGCGGCAGGAAGGCGTCAGCCACGCGCGCCGCGCTCGGGCGCAGCGGTCAGCACGTCACGTCGAGCGGCGGCAGCGGCGGCAGGAAGGCGTCAGCCACGCGCGCCGCGCTCGGGCGCAGCGGTCAGCACGTCACGTCGAGCGGCGGCAGCGGCGGCAGGAAGGCGTCAGCCACGCGCGCCGCGCTCGGGCGCAGCGGTCAGCACGTCACGTCGAGCGGCGGCAGCGGCGGCAGGAAGGCGTCAGCCACGCGCGCCGCGCTCGGGCGCAGCGGTCAGCACGTCACGTCGAGCGGCGGCAGCGGCGGCAGGAAGGCGTCAGCCACGCGCGCCGCGCTCGGGCGCAGCGGTCAGCACGTCACGTCGAGCGGCGGCAGCGGCGGCAGGAAGGCGTCAGCCACGCGCGCCGCGCTCGGGCGCAGCGGTCAGCACGTCACGTCGAGCGGCGGCAGCGGCGGCAGGAAGGCGTCAGCCACGCGCGCCGCGCTCGGGCGCAGCGGTCAGCACGTCACGTCGAGCGGCGGCAGCGGCCGGGGCGGCAGCAGCGGCGGCAGGAAGGCGGCGCGCACGGCGGTCGGGCGCGCCGCCAGCGCGTCAGCCACGCGCGCCGCGCTCGGGCGCCGCTCGGGCTCGCGCTGCCAGCACGACAGCACCACTTCACGACTGCGACAATCGATAATTAAGTATAATCGGAACGGTTTACGTCACTTTACCGTTTAACGAACAATCCCTGATTACAATGACGTGAAAGTGTTTACGTTACGACGTACGTGTCGGAGCAGAGGTCGGGCGGCAGCGGCGCGTGGCCGCCCCCCGCCACGTAGCGCAGCACGGCGGCGGGCGCCCAGCTGCCGTAGGGGCGCGCGCCCAGCGTGGCCAGCTCCAGCAGCAGCACGCCCAGCGCCCACACGTCGCTGGCGGGCGAGAACACGCCGCGCGCCAGGCTCTCGGGCGCCATCCACAGCACGGGGAACAGGCCGCGCCGCGTCGTGGCGTACTCGGGCTCGGCCGCGCCCAGCGCGCGCGCCAGCCCGAAGTCGGCCAGCTTAAGCGCGCGCCGCTCGTCCACCAGGCAGTTGGCGGCGCGCACGTCGCGGTGCACCAGGCGCCGCGCCGCCAGGTAGCGCAGCGCGCCCGCCGCCTGGCGCGCCAGCCGCGTGAGCGCGCGCGGCGCCAGCTCGCGGCACGCGCCAGCCTCTGCGCGCGCGCGCCGCTCCGCCAGGTAGCGCTGCAGGTCCAGGTGGCACGCGTGTTCCAGCAGCAGCGTGGGCGGCCCGTCCGCTACGCACACACCCACCAGCCGCACCACGTGCGCGTGCGCCAGCGGCGCCAGCAGCACGGCCTCGCGCAGCAGCGCGCCCTCCTCAGCCGGTGCGGCGTCGGCGCGCGGCTCCTTGGCGGCCACGAGCAGCGTGGCGCCGCCGGGCCGCCGCAGCTCGGCGCAGTGCACGCGCCCGTAGCAGCCCGAGCCGATCTCGTGCAGCAGGCGGATGGCGCCGCGCTCCACGAGGAAGGCGCCCAGCGCCGCGGCCGCGCGCCGCCGCTGCTCCTCCAGGCAGCGCCGCCACGCGCCCTCGCGGCGGCGCCGGTGCGCCAGACGTGCGCGCCGCGCGGCCCACAGCGCCAGCGCGCCCAGCAGCAGGAAGGCCGCGCTCGCGAACAGCTGCGCGTCGAGGCAGCGCGGCGCGAAGGCGTCGCCGGCGCGCGCGGTGGCGCAGGCGGGCCGGTCGGGCGCGGGCGCCGGGCAGGCGGGCGCGCCCGCGGGCCACTCCTGCCTCACGGCGCCGCGGGCCACGCGCCACACGGCGACGGTGCGCCCGCGGCCCCCGGCCCACTGCTCGAGGTACACGGCGGGCTCCCGCAGCGCGAAGCCGTCGCTCTGCAGGTTCCCCGCGACTCCGGTGACGTTCAACTCGTCCAGATATCTCGTTAGATCTCTGTGATAGAATTGTATTATTCGTGTTATTATAAATACTTACTATAAATATAAGTACCTACTACTACTACTATCTACATATATCTACCCGATCGGGATAAGTAGGAACTAGTATTTATAATTTTTTTTGTGAAAACTTCACTGGCTTAATGAAATTTCTGGGTTAAGGTTAAAGCTTATGAGTAATAGGTATATTTAGCATTTTTTTTTGCTGTTTGTTTTCTAAATAAAAAATATGCGAATGTGTGTAGTGTGTCTGTCTGGCCGCTAATTTGTCACCGTCCATCATGCCCACAGTGTACGGGAGCGGCGTGTAGGCTCGACCGTACCGAAGGGAGATCGTGTTGTTCAGACTTCAGGAAGTACCTAGGTAACCAACCCTAGCGGCGTGTAGGCTCGACCGTACCGAAGGGAGATCGTGTTGTTCAGACTTCAGGAAGTACCTAGGTAACCAACCCTAGCGGCGTGTAGGCTCGACCGTACCGAAGGGAGATCGTGTTGTTCAGACTTCAGGAAGTACCTAGGTAACCAACCCTAGCGGCGTGTAGGCTCGACCGTACCGAAGGGAGATCGTGTTGTTCAGACTTCAGGAAGTACCTAGGTAACCAACCCTAGCGGCGTGTAGGCTCGACCGTACCGAAGGGAGATCGTGTTGTTCAGACTTCAGGAAGTACCTAGGTAACCAACCCTAGCGGCGTGTAGGCTCGACCGTACCGAAGGGAGATCGTCTTGTTCAGACTTCAGGAAGTACCTAGGTAACCAACCCTAGCGGCGTGTAGGCTCGACCGTACCGAAGGGAGATCGTGTTGTTCAGACTTCAGGAAGTACCTAGGTAACCAACCCTAGCGGCGTGTAGGCTCGACCGTACCGAAGGGAGATCGTGTTGTTCAGACTTCAGGAAGTACCTAGGTAACCAACCCTAGCGGCGTGTAGGCTCGACCGTACCGAAGGGAGATCGTGTTGTTCAGACTTCAGGAAGTACCTAGGTAACCAACCCTAGCGGCGTGTAGGCTCGACCGTACCGAAGGGAGATCGTCTTGTTCAGACTTCAGGAAGTACCTAGGTAACCAACCCTAGCGGCGTGTAGGCTCGACCGTACCGAAGGGAGATCGTCTTGTTCAGACTTCAGGAAGTACCTAGGTAACCAACCCTAGCGGCGTGTAGGCTCGACCGTACCGAAGGGAGATCGTCTTGTTCAGACTTCAGGAAGTACCTAGGTAACCAACCCTAGCGGCGTGTAGGCTCGACCGTACCGAAGGGAGATCGTCTTGTTCAGACTTCAGGAAGTACCTAGGTAACCAACCCTAGCGGCGTGTAGGCTCGACCGTACCGAAGGGAGATCGTCTTGTTCAGACTTCAGGAAGTACCTAGGTAACCAACCCTAGCGGCGTGTAGGCTCGACCGTACCGAAGGGAGATCGTGTTGTTCAGACTTCAGGAAGTACCTAGGTAACCAACCCTAGCGGCGTGTAGGCTCGACCGTACCGAAGGGAGATCGTGTTGTTCAGACTTCAGGAAGTACCTAGGTAACCAACCCTAGCGGCGTGTAGGCTCGACCGTACCGAAGGGAGATCGTGTTGTTCAGACTTCAGGAAGTACCTAGGTAACCAACCCTAGCGGCGTGTAGGCTCGACCGTACCGAAGGGAGATCGTCTTGTTCAGACTTCAGGAAGTACCTAGGTAACCAACCCTAGCGGCGTGTAGGCTCGACCGTACCGAAGGGAGATCGTCTTGTTCAGACTTCAGGAAGTACCTAAGTAACCAACCCTAGCGGCGTGTAGGCTCGACCGTACCGAAGGGAGATCGTCTTGTTCAGACTTCAGGAAGTACCTAGGTAACCAACCCTAGCGGCGTGTAGGCTCGACCGTACCGAAGGGAGATCGTCTTGTTCAGACTTCAGGAAGTACCTAGGTAACCAACCCTAGCGGCGTGTAGGCTCGACCGTACCGAAGGGAGATCGTCTTGTTCAGACTTCAGGAAGTACCTAAGTAACCAACCCTAGCGGCGTGTAGGCTCGAGCGTACCGAAGGGAGATCGTCTTGTTCAGACTTCAGGAAGTACCTAGGTAACCAACCCTAGCGGCGTGTAGGCTCGACCGTACCGAAGGGAGATCGTCTTGTTCAGACTTCAGGAAGTACCTAAGTAACCAACCCTAGCGGCGTGTAGGCTCGACCGTACCGAAGGGAGATCGTCTTGTTCAGACTTCAGGAAGTACCTGGGTAACCAACCCTAGCGGCGTGTAGGCTCGACCGTACCGAAGGGAGATCGTCTTGTTCAGACTTCAGGAAGTACCTAGGTAACCAACCCTAGCGGCGTGTAGGCTCGACCGTACCGAAGGGAGATCGTCTTGTTCAGACTTCAGGAAGTACCTAGGTAACCAACCCTAGCGGCGTGTAGGCTCGACCGTACCGAAGGGAGATCGTCTTGTTCAGACTTCAGGAAGTACCTAGGTAACCAACCCTAGCGGCGTGTAGGCTCGACCGTACCGAAGGGAGATCGTCTTGTTCAGACTTCAGGAAGTACCTAGGTAACCAACCCTAGCGGCGTGTAGGCTCGACCGTACCGAAGGGAGATCGTCTTGTTCAGACTTCAGGAAGTACCTAGGTAACCAACCCTAGCGGCGTGTAGGCTCGACCGTACCGAAGGGAGATCGTCTTGTTCAGACTTCAGGAAGTACCTAAGTAACCAACCCTAGCGGCGTGTAGGCTCGACCGTACCGAAGGGAGATCGTCTTGTTCAGACTTCAGGAAGTACCTTGTAAGGGTGATAAATTGGGCGGAATAGAAATATACCCGGATACGGAATAATCTACCACCTTACAAAGATTAGAGGAAAAAAAAAAATAATTTTAATTTACTTTACTTGATCTATCTACCTAGTAAAGAATAGAAGCTAGCCGTCGACTCCCTTGTAATGCATATGAGGTGTTATAAATGAAATTTGCTAGATGTTAGGCAAAATTGTTTTTAATGTAACTTTTACCGGGGTCGCTTAATACAGAATGATGGCTAATAATGCTTAGTTATTCTAGCTTAATGCCAAGACTTAATTTAGATACATTAGAATGACTTAGGTAGATAGTACATAAGATCTATGTTTTAAATTTAAGATGCCATTGGCATGGAATAGACAATGACACAGTAAAATTCATAAAATTGTTTCAAAATAAAAGCTCAGTAGTAAAGACAGGGTTCTTACTGTACACATACACTAAGAAGGTTCACTAAACTGTTGCAGGATACAAACATTTGCTTACTTGTAGGTGCGAAGACTGCAATGTAGCTGGACGGCATCGGCCAAGATCCAAAACTCAATTTATTTGACTCTTCACAACCGAAATGTTTCATTACAAAGATTTTCACCAAGTCTTATCCATAGAAATTAAGTTGCCAACGTGAATGTGCAAAAGAAATAAATACGAAAACGGAAAACTAAAACGTAAACTAAAACGTAAAACGTAAACGTAAACGTAAAACTAAAACGGAAAACTGAAGCTAAACGTAAAACGTAAACGTAAAACGTAAAACGTAAAACGTAAACCCTGTAACAAAGAAAAACAAGATTATAATTTGTGCTGTGTGAAAATTTCGACACGTGGAATTTTCCCGATCAAACACAACTCACCTATTGAACTCCTGGCCACCAATGGTTTTCAGAAGTCCACCCACAACCCATTATCCTCATTTATTTGGGAAGATAAAATAACTGGAACTGGAATGAAATCATGAGATTAGGATTTTCTCTAACCAAATCGCCATTTTGTCGAATCCACATTACTTGATTTTTCACTCACCATAATTGATGAAACATTGAAATACGTTAGGATGACTAAATTTTATACTATTGTATTTTCCCAGGCGAAGCCATGGGCGAAAAGAGTGAGATTTTCCTGGAACGAAAAAAATTCGTCTTCACATGTTGACTCCAGAGAAAATTCTAAATCTCACCAATCGGTGTTGCCAGACGCAACCCGAGTGTGGCCGCTCTCATTTAGTTTGATCATGAAGCCAATTCATTTTTGAATATTTGCGGAACCTAAGGATATATTATAAGAACCGTTTTGTTAATGACTTAACAATAAACAAATGATATTATGGTTTTATTTAATTATTTTTGTTTTATTTTTACGACAATTGACAACGAAGCAAACGCCATCTATTGTGGCTCGAATGAACTCTGAACATCGACCCACGCGTAGTTCTGCACCTTGATGCTAGGTGGCACCAACATACTTTGAACAAAATAGATTTTAATTAAAAGCGAAACGCTAATTAGTAGTTCAAAATTTACAACGTCACAATACTTCCCCTCCTACGAAAAGGTTCAACAGGTTGAACCACGCTGCCCTCAGCGTCATCCAACAACTACTAACAATTTGCCTGAAACAAACAAAAAAAAACACAGAAGTTACGCGTGAGCGCACATCTACTACTAACAAGGAAAATTGTCTAACAAAATAAATATACTGAAAACAGTGTAAGGTTTTATACATTATACTTAACTACACAACCCTAACTTCTAAAAAGAATATATACAAAAAAACTTCATGGTGTCTAAGACACTTGAGTGGAAACATCTTGGCATCATTCTTCAGCTGACTGATAGAATGCGTCTAGGCCTACGGTGGTTCACTCTTTTAAACTACCATCTTAATATTTGTTACTCAACAAATACGGAAAAACTGGTTGTGAACGGGTCCATCTGATATGGCAACCGTTCTCTATCCCATTCGGAAAAATAAAACCGAATCAAAATCGGAATATGAGAAAAAAAAACGAAATAACTCTCCTAGAAAATAGATCTCGGAACAGAATCGGAAAAATAACAGAAATGATCCATTATCTAGAAGGAAAACGAAAACAAAACACAAAACCCCCCCTTTTCGTTATCCCCAGAGTACGATATTTGCATTTTTACTTTCTCAACCGGTTGGTCTACCACAAGCATTCCAATCATCACATATTCATCCCTACATACATCCACTACATTCCTCCTCAACTGAACCATGGTAATGTAACTGTTAACTCAGAACATCACTACACTCATTCAAATTCCTAATTGAATATTGATAACTTAAATATTCAAACAGTTTAGACCAAACTAAGTAATGGCAAATATCTACTTCTTAATATCCTTAATATGCCAAGTGCCTATTGGGTGGTTGTCAGCTACTCTAACTAGTTCATAAACCAAAGGTGACAAAACCTTGACAACCCTGCACTTTTCATACTTAGGTGCCAGCTTAGCTGCGAAAAAATTTGTAGCGTCGCTTTGTGGATAGGTCTTTTTCCACACTATATCCCCAACAGAATAGCTTGCAGACCTACGCCTTAAGTTGTAATGCGTTGCATACTCTGCATGAGCCTGAAACAAATTTCTCCTAACCTGACCAAATATGTCCTCCAAAGATCCAAACTTTCCTGCGTATTCCTCCCTTGGAATTCCGGCCTCGTACTCCTTATCCGTGTCCTTATAGAAGGAACCATTTAAAACCGGTTCTCTAGCGTGGACAAGGAAGAACGGGGAGAATCCAGTGGATTCATTAACCGCACTGTTTATGGCGAACTGGACCTTGTACAGGTTTTCGTCCCAGGACCTGTGGTTATCTTTCACAAAAGCGGCTACAGCAGTCATAACAACCTTATTGTACCTCTCAACAAGGTTAACTTGCGGAGTGTACAGTGGTGTGTAGTGTAATTTCGGAATATTATAACGCTTAATGAGATTACGGAATTCAGATCCTGTAAATTGGGACCCATTGTCCACAATCACAGTCTCTGGAACACTATGGTTCAAAAATACAAAATTCTCTAGCGCTTTAACAACAGCGGCACCTGTGGCACGCCGTAACGGAAACAACATTGTATATTTCGAAAAACAACACGTCACCACAAAAAGAAATGTAAATCCTGATTTAGACCTAGGCAAAGGTCCGACTAAATCAGCCGAAATGACCTGAAAAGGTCTCTCGCAGACTTTAGGCTTCCCTAGCAGACCTGGAGTGGCTGATGTCGTGTGTTTATACGCAGAGCAAGTATCACAATTCTTAACGTACTCAACCACGTCCTTATACATACCACGCCAAAAATATCTGAGGGATAATCTGCGATGAGTTTTGAACACACCAAAATGACCTGCAGTTGCATCTGCATGGTTTTGTTGCATAATTCTAAGGATGTCGTTCTTGTGGACTACCTCTTTCCAGTCGAACTCACTGAGAAGCTGGTATTTACATTTACTGTAACGATATATTTTATCGTTAAAAATACAAAAATTCGGAAAATTTGCTGGATTGATTTTACAGCCATTAAATGTTTTGTCATACCAGTCATCTACCAAAACTTGTTGACTAGAGTTATCATCACGATCACCAACTACATCTACGTGTATGAGTCTCGACAAGGTATCTGGAACTACATTATCACAACCCTTCCTATGTTCGATAACAAAATTATACTGTGATAATCTACAACCCCATCTGGCGAGTCGTCCTGAGGGATTTTCTAAATTTAAGAACCACTTTAGGGATGCATGGTCTGTGATAATTGTGACTGGCTTGGAACCAAAATAAGCCTGAAATTTCTCCACTGCAAAAATCACAGCTAGAGCCTCGCGTTCCGTCGCGCTGTAATTCCTTTCGTTTTTATTTAGGCTCCTACTGACATACGCAATGGGATGATCGCAACCATCGGTTTCTTGCGTTAGCATACCGCCAACACCATATGCAGAAGCATCACAATGTATTTTGAATGGTTTTTCAAAATTCGGTACCGCAAGAACAGGTGCGGTTACCAACGCATTCTTCAATGTATTAAATGCTACCTCTGCCTGTTCGCTCCACTCATATTTAGGTGCGTTCTTTCCTTTACTCGTTAGTCTATTGAGTGGTGCAGCGATGGTTGAAAAATTCCTAATAAAGCGCCTGTACCAAGAACAAGTGCCTAGGAAAATCTTTACCTCCTGTGCAGTTTTTGGGGTCGGAAAGTTCAAAACTGCGGCAACTTTTCCAGGATCTGTGCGTAAACCAAATTCATCCACTATATACCCTAAATATTTCAAAGAGTTTCTAAAAAAATTACATTTATCAAAATTTATGGATAGTTGAGCCATTTTTAGTTTATCCAGAACTCTGTTTAATAAAATTAAATGGGTTTCAAAATCAGCAGAACAAATAACAATATCATCTATATAACAAAATACTATTCCATTTTCAATATCACTACAAAAATTTTGATTAAATAACTGGTCCATTAACCTCTGCTGTCGTGCTGGTGCACCGCATAGGCCAAACGGCATGACTTTAAATTTGAATAACCCTCTACCAGGAACTGTAAAACTGGTTTTTTCCTGAGAGTCGTTAGCTAACGGAATTTGCCAGAAACTTGAATTTAAATCAATCGATGATAAAAACCTTGCCTCTTTCAAGCTATCTAGAATTTGTGGAATGTACGGTATTGAGTATGAATCCCCCTTTGTCACTGAATTTAATTTCCTGCAATCTAGGCAAAATCTCCAGTCTCCATTTGCCTTTTTCACTAAAATTGCTGGGTTATTCCAAGGGCTTTCACTCGGAGTAACTACGTCCATTTCCAGCATCCTATCTAACTCTTTACTTAAGGCTTCCTTCTTTTCGGGAGAAAGTGGATATTGTTTTATTTTTATTGGCAAGGCATCACCGGTGTCAATAACATGTTCAATTAATTTTGTTCTACCCAATCCAATTTTCTCTGAAGAAATATCTAAAAATTTATTTACTACAGACTGGGCTAATTCTTTCTGTTGAGATGATAAGTTTTCAAAAGAAGTGATGGTATGAATTTGTTCATTATCAATCGCACAAATATTGTAAAATTGAGAAGGTGCCTTAATTAATTCTAAATTATCAAAAATGCCAGGGGCTAACTGAAATGTTTTCCAAAAGTCACAACCAAAAATAACATCCGCTATTATAGAGGGTACTACAAAAAATTTTATTATGTGAGTTACGGAATTATAAGTAATCGGAATAAACATATAACCCATGCAATCAAGTTTGTCTCCATTTGCCACTGAAAATGTGGTATCAATACTGCTATGCAGTTTATAACCGAATCTCAAAAAAACCTTGTGCGCCTGGTTACCCAAAATTGACGCGCAAGCACCGGAATCTAGTAAACCTGTAATCTCAAAACCGTCAACAAAAACCTTTAAATATGGCCTAAAGTCTCGTTTATCCACTGAATACAGAACTGTGTCAGGTAAAAGGGATGTTTTGTTGTTAATGACCAAGTTATTTACTTGTGTCTCTGCACAGTTCTTACTAATTAGTTTTTTGAATTTTTGTCCGGAGCGGGTTTACTAATCGCCTTTTTACTACAACTTGGACATGTCTTTACTGTAAAGTTCTGACGTCCACACGAAAAACATCTAATAAATTTCGGAACTGTCCTGCAAAATTTAAAGGAATGGTTACCCTTGCCGCACTTGTAACATAGTTGTTTATTTGTTTTCGTAAAATCAGTGCCTTTACTTGTATCAACCTTAGGTGCAGGTGTGACTGAAAGTGTGTTTATCTGTTTTGTCACTTGTTTGTAAGCAAACTCTGAACTTAAAGTTGCCTTACTGTTAGTAGGCTCAGAAAATAAGGCGGAACGCTGCCTCGCAGCCTCTAGTTTGCGACACTTTTCCTTCAACATTGCGACAGACTTAATGTCAACAAGAGCTAATTGTTCTGAGTAAAAAGGGCGAATATTATGTAATAAAATTTGTAACTTTTGTTCTTCGGAAAGTGGTGTTGACAACCTTGAAAACATGCAAAACATTACAGCGAAATAGATAGACACAGGTTCTTCAGAGCCTTGTGTTCTTGCTCGAATTTCACCTAGCAACCTGTAGTCATAATCTACTGCATCAAATTCCTCTAAAAATAAAGTTTTCAATTCTGACCAAGACGAAACTTGACATTTGTTGCCTCTGTACCATAACAATGCTCGGCCTGTAAAAAGATGAAATGCAGAAACAAATAATTTTCCATCTGAAACGCCATAAGATCTTTTATATTCCTCAACGCGTTCGATGAAACTGCGCGGATCACCCTGTCCGTTGAAATTTAACTTCCACTTGGCCACATTTTTATCACCAGTGCAGTCAACGGCGGTACTCTCGGAATCCAGTGATTCGTCGTGAGACGACTCATTGTCAGCATCTAATCTGGAAATCAAACTCTGCAACTTTGTATGTAATTCACTCTTCCTACTTATTAAGCTGAGTTCGGAACACTGTATTCTCAAAATTCTAAAGTACAAATGTGAAGCTAAAGCTTTAGACCTACAGAGGGCATGTCTATCTTTAGTGTCAGAACACTTTTTTAATAAATCTTCTAAGTCTTGAAGTTTTTTAGTAATAACCCCTAACTCACTTTCAGAAGAGAAATCTGTCTCTAAAATTGCTTCAGAAGGAATTTCCTGAATTAATTGTTTTAACTGTTTCTTTAAACCTAGCACTGTAGGTGCTGGAGTTTCGGAACGAATGGATACCTCATAACACAATTCGTCCTTCAAAAGTGAATGAAACTGGGCAAAAGTCTGTTCCATTGTGTTAAGTCAAAACACATTTAACAAAATATCGAGCTTGTGTAACTGTCTATGTTTAGCCTTATACAAATTGGTTAAACACAAACACAAAAGAAGTTATTTAAACTATTAAATATACACAAGCAAAATACACAACAAAAACAATATTCTTAAGTCTATCCTAACCTATTTTATCAATTATGTTCCTATTCCAAAATATTGTTAATAATACAAGCACATATTATTACTATAGTAAACAAAATATAACAAAATAAAACTTCCCAAAATTGAATAAATGATTGTAAGGTGCAGTATCACCTTTATGAGTACACAGTGTGTTACAACCTTTACAATTACAAAAGTAAACAGGCAACAAAGTTGCAATGAACTCTCACTAGCATATTATCTTTCAAAAAAAAACAAAGAGATTGTGCAATGGTTTGATGACTGTTACTTTACACTTTTAACACATAACCTAAAATACAACAAAATCTGTTTCTAAATGTCACTTTAAACTACCAGCATTCAATTAAACTTAACATGTTTTGTGTGTGAAGTAGCTTTTATCATAACCTTAACACAGCTCTAAACAAAATTTCAACAAAATAATGAAGTATCAAGTCACTGAAAAAAAATTGTTCATAACTTCATACTTGAACTTAATGTAATCTCTGAATATAGTTTATATATTTAGTTTCACAAGTTGTAACTCTTAGTATTTATAAATGTATGTGTGTAACTAGTTAACAGGACATAGCGTTTCAAAACTTTAATTATACTAAGTTACCGGAATTTTCAAACATAAGATGTACTTACTATTGAAAGCAATACCCAACAACAACTCAGTTAAGCAATGTTTATTACTAAACTGAAGGCAAACATTCACTTATACACCTCCAAGGTAAGTCGATAACATAATTAAACGGCATAAGCACCATTTATAATGTGTTAATTAAATAAGAAAAAACCACTGTTGGACTATACTCAGAAAATTACTTAAACTATCAAACAAAATTTCTAACTATTAGTTATTATTTAGTTAGTTAACCATAAAAAACAGCTTAGTGCTCTTTGCAATGTGTCACTACTTAGAAAATTGTACAATCAGCGGAGTACATTTCATAAAATTCACAAAATTTCTCAAAATATACAGAAATAACTATATAAAAAAACGTTCGGGCGCCATTTGTAAGGGTGATAAATTGGGCGGAATAGAAATATACCCGGATACGGAATAATCTACCACCTTACAAAGATTAGAGGAAAAAAAAAAATAATTTTAATTTACTTTACTTGATCTATCTACCTAGTAAAGAATAGAAGCTAGCCGTCGACTCCCTTGTAATGCATATGAGGTGTTATAAATGAAATTTGCTAGATGTTAGGCAAAATTGTTTTTAATGTAACTTTTACCGGGGTCGCTTAATACAGAATGATGGCTAATAATGCTTAGTTATTCTAGCTTAATGCCAAGACTTAATTTAGATACATTAGAATGACTTAGGTAGATAGTACATAAGATCTATGTTTTAAATTTAAGATGCCATTGGCATGGAATAGACAATGACACAGTAAAATTCATAAAATTGTTTCAAAATAAAAGCTCAGTAGTAAAGACAGGGTTCTTACTGTACACATACACTAAGAAGGTTCACTAAACTGTTGCAGGATACAAACATTTGCTTACTTGTAGGTGCGAAGACTGCAATGTAGCTGGACGGCATCGGCCAAGATCCAAAACTCAATTTATTTGACTCTTCACAACCGAAATGTTTCATTACAAAGATTTTCACCAAGTCTTATCCATAGAAATTAAGTTGCCAACGTGAATGTGCAAAAGAAATAAATACGAAAACGGAAAACTAAAACGTAAACTAAAACGTAAAACGTAAACGTAAACGTAAAACTAAAACGGAAAACTGAAGCTAAACGTAAAACGTAAACGTAAAACGTAAAACGTAAAACGTAAACCCTGTAACAAAGAAAAACAAGATTATAATTTGTGCTGTGTGAAAATTTCGACACGTGGAATTTTCCCGATCAAACACAACTCACCTATTGAACTCCTGGCCACCAATGGTTTTCAGAAGTCCACCCACAACCCATTATCCTCATTTATTTGGGAAGATAAAATAACTGGAACTGGAATGAAATCATGAGATTAGGATTTTCTCTAACCAAATCGCCATTTTGTCGAATCCACATTACTTGATTTTTCACTCACCATAATTGATGAAACATTGAAATACGTTAGGATGACTAAATTTTATACTATTGTATTTTCCCAGGCGAAGCCATGGGCGAAAAGAGTGAGATTTTCCTGGAACGAAAAAAATTCGTCTTCACATGTTGACTCCAGAGAAAATTCTAAATCTCACCAATCGGTGTTGCCAGACGCAACCCGAGTGTGGCCGCTCTCATTTAGTTTGATCATGAAGCCAATTCATTTTTGAATATTTGCGGAACCTAAGGATATATTATAAGAACCGTTTTGTTAATGACTTAACAATAAACAAATGATATTATGGTTTTATTTAATTATTTTTGTTTTATTTTTACGACAATTGACAACGAAGCAAACGCCATCTATTGTGGCTCGAATGAACTCTGAACATCGACCCACGCGTAGTTCTGCACCTTGATGCTAGGTGGCACCAACATACTTTGAACAAAATAGATTTTAATTAAAAGCGAAACGCTAATTAGTAGTTCAAAATTTACAACGTCACAACCTAGGTAACCAACCCTAGCGGCGTGTAGGCTCGACCGTACCGAAGGGAGATCGTCTTGTTCAGACTTCAGGAAGTACCTAGGTAACCAACCCTAGCGGCGTGTAGGCTCGACCGTACCGAAGGGAGATCGTCTTGTTCAGACTTCAGGAAGTACCTAAGTAACCAACCCTAGCGGCGTGTAGGCTCGACCGTACCGAAGGGACATCGTCTTGTTCAGACTTCAGGAAGTACCTAGGTAACCAACCCTAGCGGCGTGTAGGCTCGACCGTACCGAAGGGAGATCGTCTTGTTCAGACTTCAGGAAGTACCTAAGTAACCAACCCTAGCGGCGTGTAGGCTCGACCGTACCGAAGGGAGATCGTCTTGTTCAGACTTCAGGAAGTACCTAGGTAACCAACCCTAGCGGCGTGTAGGCTCGACCGTACCGAAGGGAGATCGTCTTGTTCAGACTTCAGGAAGTACCTAGGTAACCAACCCTAGCGGCGTGTAGGCTCGACCGTACCGAAGGGAGATCGTCTTGTTCAGACTTCAGGAAGTACCTAGGTAACCAACCCTAGCGGCGTGTAGGCTCGACCGTACCGAAGGGAGATCGTCTTGTTCAGACTTCAGGAAGTACCTAGGTAACCAACCCTAGCGGCGTGTAGGCTCGACCGTACCGAAGGGAGATCGTCTTGTTCAGACTTCAGGAAGTACCTAGGTAACCAACCCTAGCGGCGTGTAGGCTCGACCGTACCGAAGGGAGATCGTGTTGTTCAGACTTCAGGAAGTACCTAGGTAACCAACCCTAGCGGCGTGTAGGCTCGACCGTACCGAAGGGAGATCGTCTTGTTCAGACTTCAGGAAGTACCTAAGTAACCAACCCTAGCGGCGTGTAGGCTCGACCGTACCGAAGGGAGATCGTCTTGTTCAGACTTCAGGAAGTACCTAGGTAACCAACCCTAGCGGCGTGTAGGCTCGACCGTACCGAAGGGAGATCGTCTTGTTCAGACTTCAGGAAGTACCTAGGTAACCAACCCTAGCGGCGTGTAGGCTCGACCGTACCGAAGGGAGATCGTCTTGTTCAGACTTCAGGAAGTACCTAGGTAACCAACCCTACAATTTTTGATCAGAGATCACGATGAGAATCACGAAGTCGACGTATTTCAGGTATCAATAAATCTGAAACCTAGACATCTAGACAATCTGACATCTAGATAATCGATACTAAGTATTTTTGTATATTTTTTATGTATTTTATTATTATTGTATTTTATTATGTACTTAGTATATTTTTATTTTATTTTTATTTTTTATTTGCAAGGACAATCAACAGGTTAAACTTACAACTACACAAACAAGAAATAAATAAGTACATATAAATGCATATTATGTAGACCCACTTAGTGATTGGTGCAGCTTGCGATGGCAAAACTAGATAGAGGGAGAAAAACGAAAAAAGGCAATAGGGACAAGTAAAGAGATGTTAAAAAAATTAGATCCAGCAAGCTGAGGCAATCAACTGACCGTATATATTGTAGTCAGTATGTACCTTGGGGGGCTGCAGTCTCATGCAGACTGCAGCCCCCCAAGGTGATAATGTTCGTGCCTCGTGGTGGGTGACTTGAACATTCTGTACTATACTGTAACAACGAAACAGAACTAGCAGAGGTGACTCACGAGACACTGCCGCGGAGATCGTATCTCTGCGCGGGCCGCTCCCGCAGGAACTTGTCGAACGCCAGCGTCACCTGCAGCAGCGCGTCCACCAGCGCCGCCGTGAGCGGCGGGCCCAGCGCGGCGCCGGCCGCCCACGCGGCGCCGCGCAGCCCCTCGCGCAGCGCCGCCGAGCCGCCGCGCGCCGCCGCGCCGCCGCGCCACGACACGCCCAGCGACAGCACGCGCAGCCCGGCCCAGCCGCCGGCGCACGTCGGCGCGCGCGCCTCGCGCACCAGCCACACGCGCCGCGCCGCCGGGCCCCGCCGCCGCGCCTCGCACAGCACGGCCTCGGCCAGCGGCCACGCCGCGTTCACGACGACCACGCGCGCGTCGGCCGCGCGTAACTCGCGCAGCGCGCTCGCCACGCCGTGCGCGTCGAGCGTGTAGTTGCGGTGAGCGAACTCGCGCTCCGTCAGAAGCGCCTCGGCGAAGCTGCGCGAGTACGCGGAGCGGTCGGACAGCACGGCGAAGCGCGACCACCCGCACAGCTCGAGCAGCCACCGGTACGCGCGCGCCACGTCCGCCAGCCGGGCCGAGGGCGCGCGCGCGGCGTCGGAGGGCGCGGGCGCGGCGCCCACCAGCAGCAGCGGCAGGCCGGTGCGCGCCGCCACCGCGGCCGCCGCGCGCGCGCCTGGCGCCGCGCTCCACGCCACCGCCGCGTACGTGCGCCGCTCGCGCGCGCTGCGCGCCACGGCGTCCGCCAGCGCGCGCTCGTCGGAGCAGTTGACCGGCTCGAAGGCGTAGTGCACGTCGACGCGCGTCTCGTGCCACAGCACGCCCTCGCGCAGGTACCGCGCGGCGTCGACGTGCGCCGCGCGGTCGGGGTCGTCGTCGCACGGCAACACGGCGACGAAGTAAGCGGTCGCTTTGGCTTTTGTGCTGTTGTTAACGATTCTATGGAAGAGGGAGTCGACGGTCCCCAGCGCCCAGCGGCACGCCGCCTCCGTGATGTTGGGCGCCAGCTGCTCGTGGGCCAGGATGGCGCGCAGGTCGGCGGGCGCGAAGTCCAGCACGCCGACGACGCGCGCGACGGGCGGCGCGTAGGTGTGCATGAAGACGCCGTTGCCGACGCGCACGGCGCGCGCGGGGCGCAGCGCGAGCGCGCAGGCGGCGGCGCCGGGCGCGCAGGGCGGCGGCTGCACGCGCACCGCGAGCGGCTCGTCGCGCCAGATGTCGTCGTCCACGAACAGGAAGCCGGCGCCGTCGTCGCGGAGCCGCGCGAGGCCGGCGCGGAAGGCGCGGTCGGAGGGGTAGAGGCGCAGCGCGAGGCGGGCGGGCGCGGCGCGGCGCTGCAGCTCGGCCAGCGCGCGCGCGTCCGCGTCGTCGCGGGAGGTGCTGTCGTTCCGCGCCAGCACCACGAACAGATCGTCGCTGTTTCAATCAAAAATAAACTTATATGAGTACATTTTGGTCCCAGGTATAATTAATTCCCAGATCTTCAATTTCCAAAAAAAAATCTGATGAAAAACATTGTTCCTGTTTTTTATTAATTTTTAAAGTGGCAAACACCCCTTTACCAAGAAAAAAATAAAAAATAAATAACTCGAAAACGATACACTTTTGTATAAGCACTTTAGGGGTCGTTTGATAGCTAATGTCCTGCACTATAACCCCTTAACGGGATCGTGTCCTATTTTCCTGTAACCCTGTATATTTAGTTTTTTTTTAATTTTATTTTTTATTTAGACAAAACAAAAAGTGAACAATTTACACCACACTTTTAGACCAAAGCACTAGATAAAAAGCCGAGACTGGTGTTGGCAGTTTGCAGCCCAAATAGACCGTAGTCTGTGCTAGGGCTGACAAAGTTCATCGACCTCATTCATACTTTATTATATTATATTATATACTATATTTAGGTACAGAAGTAAAATTCAATTAAAAACACACAATTTATTAACACAAAACCAAATACTTTTACAATTATCAAACTTGTAATGATTGGAACAAAATTTAACACGTAAGACACAAAAAGTAAAAGTCGGAAATAAAGAAAAACATAATTCAAACCAGACCACGTTGATTACAGCACAAAAATCAGCAGCGAAATGAGCCTCATACTTGGGCGCACCTCGCTTTTATAGGCGACTACCGCCTACAATCTAAGACGGCCTCTCCTGACTATGCGGCGTCCTCGTCCGCCGTCATAGCCAGAAAAGGTCGTGAGATCTTCTCTGCGGAGACTTGCAGCTGGCGCCGCAACGCTGTCGGCGTGCGGTGCGCGAGGGGAGACCGGTGAGGAGCTCGCCGAATGGAGCGATGCCTCTGCCTCTACCGCGTAAGGTGCCGGGGCAAACTCAGGTGCGGAAGGGGGACCAGCACCTGGGCATACTACTTCATAGTCATCACCTGAAATTAGTTTCGATATAGCACAACTCCATAGCTACAAATGTTAACACAATGGGTAAGCAATTCGAAATGCGACTTAGCATTAGCTAGACATGTAGATAAATCATTTTGTTTTATGGGGTGTCCCTATCACCCAGAGGAGGTGACACCTATCAACCTATGAGACGTCTCAAACCTAGCGCGCGCTTCTTCTCGTCATCTTCAGACCGCCAGACTCGGGGAACGGTCTCAGACCGCCAGACTCGGGCAACGGTCCATGGAGCAGGAACTTGAGATGACCTTCATCAGACCACCAGACTCGGGCAACGGTCTCAGACCACCAGACTCGGGCAACGGTCTATGGAGCAGGAACTTGAGATGAACTTCATCAGACCACCAGACTCGGGCAACGGTCTCAGACCACCAGACTCGGGCAACGGTCTATGGAGCAGGAACTTGAGATGACCATCATCAGACCACCGGGCTCGGGCAACAGTCTATGAAAGTGCATCTCAACCAGCCACCGTTGAACTTCCCTTGAGGAGTAAAGCATTACCGTGATTTGTTTAGTCATAGCACAAAAATAGATGTCGTGGATCAGTCCGTCAGTAGATAAGTACGTAAGGGAGCAAGCAAGGCCTTTTTAGTAAGGAGGGTGAGAGTTTTGGGGCTATGATTAACAAAATCACGACTTTCATCTTCACCACCACAAAGTAGTCAACAAGCTGAACTCACATTCGAAGAAAGTACCACACGCATCCGGGCACCACTCTCCTTGCCAGGGCACCATGCCCTCCGCCGCCACCTGAGCGGTCTTGCCATACGACCCACTCAGCAGCTCCAGCTCGTAGCAGCCGATTCAGGCCCTTGTGTGGACCTCACATGCCAGAGTCAAACTTCCCCGTTGACTGGGAATACTTGATCACCAACACCATGCCTCCCGCCTTCAACACGCGAGGCGGACGACGATTCTGGTTAGCATAGGCATCCTGCCGGGACTGATTTTACCTCAGCAGCTTACTTGCCCTGGAGCGTCACATTTCACGCCATGCCGGTCGATCAAGCCGTGCAGTTTCTGCAACCACATTGTTGTGTGCTGGTGAGGAACTCTGGAGACCTGCTTGTTTGATATACAAACCAGGCAGTGAACCACATGCTTGACTACGAACTCACGTAGCCCAAGAAACTAGAGGTACTTCAGGGTCAGGTCCAGAGTCTTTTCGACAAAGACTTGCAGCAGACTAAGACGGTATCACGAAAACCACGCTTCCGCTCCTACTGGTGAGTAGCGGTAATAGAGCGTAACACTTTAGTACACATACCGATGAGAGTCTAGCTGTCCCACTTACAGATACTCGACGAGCGTGTCCTTATCTGCGACCTGCACCATCTAAACCCAGTTGATCGGCTTGGTGATGCCGTTGACTTAAAGGGTTGCAGCTAAGATAGTCGCCATAACACATCATCGTGCGCTTTTAGTACTCAAAGGTGAAGATGAAGTCATGGAAATAAATCCACTTACGGGTAACGCGCAGAAGCAGCAGCGCTCGGTGGCTGTGAAAGCGTTGTAGTTGGTCACACCCTTAAACTGAAGACAAACCAAATGGTGGCGGAAGTCGCTTCCAGCACGTAGGAGTACTACCTACTCACTGCAAAACCTTGCTAAAACAGGCGACCACACGCTTCTTGCCGTCGTTGTGGATCCACCTCAGCGCCGGGCCATAGCCGATGCTGCTGAAGTCAGTGTGCACCTCTGTTTGGCAAATCTGTCAAGATACCTTGCTACCTTGGACTCAGTGGTGAGTCGCCGAGTGATGTTCTGAGGTACCTTTTCCTGCTCTGGCCTCAATCAAAAGGAACCTCTTTTTCCGACAGACGTGCAAGGCAGGCTGTCTGGATAGCATACTCCTCAACGTAGCGCCTAAAGTACCCAGCTAGATCTTAGATTGCCAGATTTGTTTAATGTACTCAAGGGGTAAGGACTTTAGGTAATGGCCTTGTCTTTAAGACTCGGCCCCGCCTGACCCTAACAAATGAATCTAATCAAAATGGCAAAATCGGAAACAATCGGTAACGGGAATTATCAGATTTTCTAAAAGAGTTGAATCTACCCACGTTACATAATTTACGAACGCACTACAGTGCGTCACTGACTCGCATATTATACGAAACACCCTTAAGTCCAAGACGGTATGCGTAGGTAACGTGATTTACTACAACACATTACACATACCTATCGAAATCATGGACACTAACTTTAAAAAGAACATTCTCACCAATCAGCTCGTACAAGGGCAGCGCTTATGCAAGCCCCACGGCACGCGCGGTATCATGCCAAAATACCAGTGAGCCGCCATGCTCGCAAGAGGCACCATAGCCCGCAGCGGCGCACGCAGCGCAGTATCACCAGCGCGCCGTCACGCTCGTGCAGTGCGCAGAGAGGCGCGGCAGCTGCGCGACACGGTGCAGCAACGCCAGCGCACCGTCACGCTCGTGCAGAGCGCAGAAAGGCGCGGCAGCGGCGCAGCAACGCCAGCGCGCCGTCTCGCTCGCCAAGAGCGCAGAAATGCGCAGCAACGGCGCGGCACGGTGCAGCAACGCCAGCGCACCGTCACGCTCGTGCAGAGCGCAGAAAGGCGCGGCAGCGGCGCAGCACGGCGCAGCAACGGCAGCGCGCCGTCTCGCTCGCCCAGAGCGCAGAAATGCGCAGCAACGGCGCGGCACGGCGCAGCAACGCCAGCGCACCGTCACGCTCGTGCAGAGCGCAGAAAGGCGCGGCAGCGGCGCAGCACGGCGCAGCAACGCCAGCGCGCCGTCTCGCTCGCCCAGAGCGCAGAAATGCGCAGCAACGGCGCGGCACGGCGCAGCAACGCCAGCGCGCCGTCTCGCTCGCCAAGAGCGCAGAAATGCGCGGCAACGGCGCGGCACGGCGCAGCAACGCCAGCGCACCGTCACGCTCGTGCAGAGCGCAGAAAGGCGCGGCAGCGGCGCAGCACGGCGCAGCAACGCCAGCGCGCCGTCACGCTCGTGCAGAGTTCCAAAGCCCGCAGCCAAGCGTGCAGCATTGCGTCGGAACATTCGAGAAAAGAAAGATAAATGTGAGCACTATGTTCGAATCATGTTCGAATATAACTATTTCCCAGTTGGTTTAGTACATCTGTCCTTATTACGACAGGTCTACCTATTCATACAACGATCTAACACCACATGAAGATTGATTTCTAATCTTATGTCGGGAAGCTCAATTTTTTTTTTTCTCGTGGCAAAAATAATTGTTGAGCAAAAACTCATCTACCTACATTACGGTTACTCTTTTTACAAAAATAACACTGAACTGCATCAAAACCGATGTTTAGGTACACTTTGTGATCCTAATTTTCACACAGAAAACAGCGTGATTGGAAAGTACTATGACTAAGACTACGCTTTCTAGTCTTAAACTGCAAATTTAAATTGCGGGTATCTTTGGTGAGATACTTCATGAAGTGACTAATGGACCGACATAAATGTTCTTAATCTCAATATCGACCTCTCGTGGACACAGCGGAATAAATTCCGTTTTAAAATTGATCTAAGACTGATCATAACAAAAACCTTTGTACAAGTTCCACTTTACGAAACTACCACACGGCTATGCCATCGGTTGAAGTTACGAACATGATCAACTTTTTTACACCATGCATCAACATCTTTAAAAATCGAGACCAAAAATAAAGACATGGTTGGATCTCACCTGGTTAATTCCACTACGTTCCAGTAATTGTACGACACCGACTTAGCACGCCTTTGTTCATTATTCAATTTACGTGGATTACTTTTATACTTAAATCGATTAGCAGATTTAGACGATGGCATTGTTAATTCACAAAAACACGTAGGGTAGACGTGAAAACTTTTAGACAAAAATTCAATTTGGACAAGAACACTTGAACTAGATTCGTTCACGTGGCCAATACGTGCTTAGCCATAAAGCCAAAGGTATAGGTACTTGATTCTAAAGATTTAATTGCAGTAACTTCATCTTGTTCGGAACAAGGTGCGGAAACGGGAGTGTTGCATTCTGTTTGAACGGTCACAGTGTTACGGAGACGATAAATATTACACTCGCGTGTAGTTACTACCGAGGTTAAACTATTTTCGACAAGTCTCGACACGTTTTACTATCGCGGAGTATTGAGTGTAACGTTTGGATAAAAACACGACTAAGTGCGTGATCTCGCGACCTATATCTAGGCCCTGCTGTTTCACATCAACGTGGTCTGCTTCGAAAACTTCGAGTTTGATCACGGCACATCACGGCTACGATCGCGGTTACGATACCCGCGATCCGACATTGTACAAGAAAAACAACAAAAATTTAAAGGTTAGAATTTTGTTCCAATTTAAGCAAACTGATTGTCAGTGACTAGATTTTAACTATAGTGGGCTATTGAATAGGAATCCCACTTCTGAATTTAGGTACAGAAGTAAAATTCAATTAAAAACACACAATTTATTAACACAAAACCAAATACTTTTACAATTATCAAACTTGTAATGATTGGAACAAAATTTAACACGTAAGACACAAAAAGTAAAAGTCGGAAATAAAGAAAAACATAATTCAAACCAGACCACGTTGATTACAGCACAAAAATCAGCAGCGAAATGAGCCTCATACTTGGGCGCACCTCGCTTTTATAGGCGACTACCGCCTACAATCTAAGACTATATTATATTTATACTTTACTATATATTTATTCATACATTACTAAAACTATATTTTATTTGGTGCAACAGTGCTAATGCATACGGAGTTTAGATATATAATTTAAATAGATAGGATAAATTTTAATAAGTGAAAGCATTCGTTTCAACAGATCTTGTCATAAAGACGTTTAAAATTTTCAAAAGAGGTTTCTAGGAGAAAGAATTTCGGCAAATTTCATACAAAATTTTACCTTGAATGCGTCTATGTAGGAAAAATATTAATAGCACAGGGGGTCCATTACTTAAACATAATCACCAAGATTTTTCATTCCAGGATTCATCCAAAAAAAGATATTAATATTTTAATATTTTGAGATTATGAAAGTAACGTAGTGGTTACATACTCTTTGGTTGGTAGTATATGCAAAATTGATGCATTAATATTATCAAGTAAAAACACTTAAGAGTTGTGTGCCCAATTCATGAGTCAGAGACTTTGACAAGTGACATTTGCAACTGCAAATGCACGAATCACGCGCATGCGCACAAAGAGTAGCAAACGAACACAGCTAAGATAGACCTACTAAACAATGGTCCTTTATATGCCATTGGCATTAGCATAGAGCAGAAACAAAGAGATGTTGTATTAAGATTTCCCTATGAAATATCGAGTGACATTTTGCGGGGTGAGGGGTTGTGGAACGCCGCCCACTTCTCAATTTTCCATCTGCGGGTTAGTAGCAAAACTACTCGCTTAGCGACCTAACATCGATATATTGATGTCACTACATAGTTCAGCTATCTCACACTAGATGTCATTTTCTAGAACTATTTTAATAATTACGTATAAAATTACTTACAAATGAAATGTGATACCATTCATAGCATCAGAACGTCTGTCTGAATAACTTTGACACGATAAAACACAACACTTCATCCTTTTGTTCTTAAAAACGCGAAAACACACCGATAATACGAGTCTCAATATATGTGAACCTGACGAACGCAGACAGCATACTAACTAAGGCCCCGCCCACAGTGATGACGTCAGGACCTAGTTGAAAATTACAGTGCACAGTTGCTTAGGCCAACTCCTCTTTGTTTCTGCTCTATGGGCATTAGCATTGTCTATAAAAGATCTCTTTCAGTATTTAACAAGATGTACTAGTCTGTGATTATAGTTTAGTTGTTATCACGTAAACAGTTCTGATTTGACAATGGAACCAAGATCCCTATGAATCACGGATAGTTGGTAACTACCTCTTTCTTCTAGAAAGGCAATATGCAACCAATCCGGAGCAAGGCTCTCATATTTTGATAGAGCCAAAACACACGAGTACATATAGACCAGAGAGGAAGCTTGTGATTAAAGATAAACTAGAAACTGGAAAAAAACTGCGAATACAACTGAAATACAAGTCTTGAAGTTGTTATTTAATTTGTAAGTATAAATTCCTTTTAACCCAATTTTTACCTTTAAGGTTTCCTTTAAGGTTTTATCTCATTCAGATGCATATGCTATCTCTATGTTCAGATGACATTCCAATAATCTATTAAAAATCAAAAGTTTTTATTCTTCTATTAAAAATCAGATATAAAACCTTTTTCATTTATTCTGCTTTTAATATAAACCCTCATTTAAAACAACAAACCCTCAATAATTATTCTTTCCTTGCGTCATGTGGGGGCGAAGCTGCGGGTAATAGTTAGCACAATAATAAATATAGTTTGTAAGCACCATAGAGCAGAAACAAAGAGGAGATGTTGTATTAAGATTTCCCTATGAAATATCGAGTGACATTTTGCGGGGTGAGGGGTTGTGGAACGCCGCCCACTTCTCAATTTTCCATCTGCGGGTTAGTAGCAAAACTACTCGCTTAGCGACCTAACATCGATATATTGATGTCACTACATAGTTCAGCTATCTCACACTAGATGTCAATAAGTGTAGAAACAATTTAATAATTACGTATAAAATTACTTACAAATGAAATGTGATACCATTCATAGCATCAGAACGTCTGTCTGAATAACTTTGACACGATAAAACACAACACTTCATCCTTTTGTTCTTAAAAACGCGAAAACACACCGATAATACGAGTCTCAATATATGTGAACCTGACGAACGCAGACAGCATACTAACTAAGGCCCCGCCCACAGTGATGACGTCAGGACCTAGTTGAAAATCACAGTGCACAGTTGCTTAGGCCAACTCCTCTTGGTTTCTGCTCTATGGTAAGCACTGATTTATAAACAGTTTTATTTATTACTTAATAATAACGAAATACCTATTTTAAAGGTGACTTTTTCTAGAGTGGCAACTCTGGTAATGTTTTGTCATTATAACCAACACCGGATATGAATTCAACCAAATAATAATTTATTAATTTAATAATTTAATCTACGATAAAGTCTTACAAACTAATTTTGTATAAAAAACCAACTAATTAAATTTCTAGGTTTTGCATAGGTCACATTTCTAGACACTTCCTAAAACATTCAGGTAATCCCATGCCTATGTTCTTTCTTTATATAGAATTTAAATTTTTTCTTTAAGGATGGGCGCTGGGCACATAAAATCAGATTAGATACCTCCAGCGGAAGGTTATTGAATAGCTTCGGTGCCGCAGCTGTAAAATGTCTAATCGAGAATCCAGACGTTCGTCGCGGAACTGAACATCTTAGTTGCCTTTGCCTAAGGTGACTAGGAGTTTGCTCGATTGTGAAGTTGTATATGTATTTTGCCATATACATTGTTAATTGCCAAATGAATATTTTTCTTGGGGTTAGTACTTTACTTAGCTTAAATAATTCTTCCGTAGGAAATCGACGATTCTTTTTTAAGATAATTTTGAGATTAAGTTTTTGAGCCTTATTTAGTTTGTCTAGTAAAGTTGATCCACATGAGCCCCAGGCTATAATGCCATATAATATTAACGACTGAGTTAAAGAGCAGTAAACTCTTAACAGTAGGTTGATACTCATAATGTTTCTTAAATTATATAGCTCAAGCTTCGGACTTTTTTAGTGAGCATGTCTACGTGCTTCTCCCACCTCAGATATAAGTTGTGCTATTAGTACATGATAATATTTTGCAGTTTGCACAGTCAGACTTATTCAGACAAGAGTGCACTCTAATCTTCGGAGTCTCGGTCGGAAGACCGGCACTGGTGGGAGAGAAACACATACATAAAGTTTTATCATCATTTAAGGTTAGCAGATCCCCTTAGCTAGAGGAAGGCCATATTCGGCTTTTTTGATGGTACTTTCCCACGTCGAGGCTGAAAATAACAAAACAGTGTCATCTGCAAAACATAGAGATTTTGAGTCTGTCTGATTGTCTGTCAATAGTGAACAAAAGTCATTAAGATAGATATTGAACAAGATAGGGCCTAATACGCTCCCCTGAGGGACACCAAATATTATTTCTGAATTGTTTTCAGCGCTAACTTTATTTTCAACTCGTACAAATTGTTTCCGATTTTTAACATAACTTCTAAACCAGTTTAGTGCATTTCCAGTGAATCCGTACCTCTCTAATTTTGTTAGCAGTAATTGATGTGAAATTGTGTCAAAAGCTTTGGCTAGATCTATGAACACAGCAATAGTTTTATTTTTATTTTCATGGTTCAGTACAATTTGCTTTGTTAATTCAGCTATTGCATCACCGGTTCCCATTTTCTCTCTAAACTCATATTGATTATTATATAAAATATCAGAAGTATATGCAATAATCCTGGTTTTCATTATTTTTTCAATAATTTTTGCAGTAGTTGGTGTTATAAATTAAACCACACCACTTATTAAATATTCCTTTAACTTTATTTCTTTATTATACTATACTTAAAATCTGGCCAAAATGTGAAAACGTTACAAATTTACTTTTTATGTCGCAGACAAAATTTTATAGACAGAATTTACAACCACAGATAACAAATAACATTTTAGTTCGTACACAGATATATAACACTCTCCCCCGTCCTAACTAAATTTAACAATAGAACAAAAAGATTTTTATTTTTAAGAATAAAGGTATATTTAAATTATTTTTTGTATTTGATTACCATGCCTCTTCCACTTGTACCCTTCCACGTCTACTTCGTAAGTTGTACCCGAAACAATTTCCCTACTGATTTTACCTCTTGACCATTATACCATTTTTTTCCTTTTCTATAATCCCTAACCATGACCTCGTCCCCCGTATCCAATTCTAAAACTCTACCCCCCTTTGCATATTTCAGCTGTTTCTCTTGGGATTCCACCAGATTTTGATAAATAGGAGCAGGCCGTAGCAATGATAAACGGTTCCTTAGTTCCCTACCCATCATTAAGCGAGCCGGTGAAACACCACTACTCTTGTGAGGGGTGGTCCTATAATCAGTGGCGGATTTGTAGTCTTGGCCGCCCTAGGCCCCAGGCCATCTAGTAAGTAGGTACCACCCGCCCCTTTCTTAGCACTCATGATAATAGACTACATACTTAACGATTTTTTTTATTTCCAACTTTTATCATAATTAACATCAGTGAATTTTGTTCATGATTGGTCGCCCATAATACCTGGCCGCCCTAGGCCCGGGCCTACTGGGCCTTAGGGCAAATCCGCCACTTCCTATAATCAAACAAAAATATGCTTAAAGCATAATTAAGTGATTTACCACTCTCTACTATCTTTGTCAGATGTGATTTAAATGTCTCTACGAACCGTTCTGCAGCCCCATTGGTTGCAGGGTAGTGAGGTGAAGTGTAACTATGCTTTACACCAGTGGTTTTACAAAACTCCTGAAATTCTTGGCTCGTAAACGAACTTCCATTATCTGTCACCAGGTGGACCGGAAACCCATAACGGACATATACTTCCTTAAATTTAGCTATGGTTAAACTTGAAGCTATATTTGCCATTTGAAAAGCCTCTGGCCATTTGGAGTAGCTATCAACAATGATTAAATACATCTTCCCCAATAATGGGCCCAGGAAATCTGCATGAATGCGATACCAGGGTCCAGGTGGAATCGGCCAACACCTTGGAATTATTCTAGAAGGATTGTTTCTATTCTTTAAACATAATTCGCATGAATTAGATATTTTTTCTATATTTTCATTTAATTTTGGCCACCAAAAATAGGCTTTTGCCATTTCAATCATTCTAGAAGTTCCAAAGTGTGTCACATGAAGTTCTTTTAAAACTGCTTCTCTCAAACTTGAAGGTATTATAATTCTATGACCCCACATTATGCAATCTCTATCCATGCTAATTTCGTGTCTTCGCAAATAAAACGGTTTTAAATTATCATTCACTGTGCCTGGCCAACCATCCCGACAAAAGAGAAATGGGACGATAGATAAGTAGATGTATCAATTATTCATAGTTGACAGTTTGTCAGTCTCCCTAGCTACCTAATCTGCAGCTTCAGGTGCGCTTAGTCACGTGTACCTCGTCCGCAGCAGGCAGCTCCTCGTCTCGTTGGTGACTTGCGCGGAGAAGGGCCACAGCGCGGCGTGCGCGGCGCACGCGGCGCTGGCGGCCCGCGCGTGCAGCAGCGGCGCCGTGGGCGCGGCCGCGTGCGCGCCCTCCGCCAGCGACGTCAGCTCGTCCAGCGCCCAGGCCCGCGCCGCGCCGCAGCCTCCGCGCGCCGGCCACGCCGCCGCCGGCGCCACCGCCACCGGCGGCGCGTCGTCCGGCGCCGCCAGGCGGCACAGGTCGGCGCGCTCGAGGCGCAGGCGCGCGCGGTAGCCCACCGCGGCGCCGAGCAGCGCGTGCAGCGCCGCGGCCGCCGCGCGCTCCGCGCCGCCCGCGCCCCACACCTCCACGGGCCGCGCGGCGCCGCCCACGAACACGCTGCGCTCTGCAACACGCGCCACGGCGCCCACTGCGATCATACGCTCAACTCAACGGTAGCGTGGCACAGCGGCCGCCGCGAGGAGCTCACCCTCGGTCTGCAGCGGCGCGGTGCGGTTCATCAGCGCGGCCACGCGGTGCTGCCACGCGGCGCGCAGCTCCGCGCAGTGCTCGGCGCGCGCGCCCGCCAGCAGCAGCAGCGCGCACCACACGACCATGGTCGGACAGGAGCGCGGCGCACACTGGGCCACCGTGCGTCGCGTCGCGATCTGCTATCGCGGCCGGTTTTCCTGTTTACTCGACATGTGCCGTCGACAACGTGTAGGTATTACAACTTCCAAGCTGCGCACGCGCACATAAAGGTATGATTCCGAACCATGCTGCACGCAGCAGCGCTGCTGCAACAGTGCTGCCACCAGCTGTCACAGTGCTGTCGCGGCACTACTGGTGCCCATACAATCTCTATAAGCTTATAATTATATTCCGAGCTAGACAGAACATTATTACATTAGGTATAGTTCTCTTCCTCTGAGGCGTCTCCCTCTGTGTGAAGTTCCGACGCGAACCAAGTCGCCAGGAAAACTAAATCGCCCACAGTGCAGTGAAGTGAGCTCAGAGCTCAGAGCTCAGAGCTCAAAGCTCAGAGCTCAGAGCTCAGAGCTCAGAGCTAGCTGCTGCCTGTGTCAGTATCGCCAATACTTCATTATACCTAAGTATCGAAGTGGGGAGATATTGTGTAGCTGCTGGTAGCTAGGTAGCTAGGTAGGTAGGTAGGTAGGTAGGTAGGTAGGTAGGTAGGTAGGTAGGTAGGTAGGTAGCTAGGTAGGTAGGTAGGTAGATAGGTAGGTAGGTAGGTAGGTAGGTAGCTAGGTAGGTAGGTAGGTAGCTAGGTAGGTAGGTAGGTAGGTAGGTAGGTAGGTAGATAGGTAGGTAGGTAGGTAGGTAGGTAGCTAGGTAGGTAGGTAGGTAGCTAGGTAGGTAGGTAGGTAGCTAGGTAGGTAGGTAGGTAGCTAGGTAGGTAGGTAGGTAGGTAGGTAGGTAGCTAGGTAGGTAGGTAGGTAGATAGGTAGGTAGGTAGGTAGGTAGGTAGCTAGGTAGGTAGCTAGGTAGGTAGGTAGGTAGCTAGGTAGGTAGGTAGGTAGCTAGGTAGGTAGGTAGGTAGGTAGGTAGGTAGGTAGCTAGGTAGGTAGGTAGGTAGGTAGGTAGCTAGGTAGGTAGGTAGGTAGGTAGGTAGGTAGGTAGGTAGGTAGGTAGGTAGGTAGGTAGCTAGGTAGGTAGGTAGGTAGATAGGTAGGTAGGTAGGTAGGTAGGTAGCTAGGTAGGTAGCTAGGTAGGTAGGTAGGTAGCTAGGTAGGTAGGTAGGTAGCTAGGTAGGTAGGTAGGTAGGTAGGTAGGTAGCTAGGTAGGTAGGTAGGTAGCTAGGTAGGTAGGTAGGTAGGTAGCTAGGTAGGTAGGTAGGTAGGTAGGTAGGTAGGTAGGTAGGTAGGTAGGTAGGTAGGTAGCTAGGTAGGTAGGTAGGTAGGTAGGTAGGTAGGTAGATAGGTAGGTAGGTAGGTAGGTAGGTAGCTAGGTAGGTAGGTAGGTAGCTAGGTAGGTAGGTAGGTAGCTAGGTAGGTAGGTAGGTAGCTAGGTAGGTAGGTAGGTAGGTAGGTAGGTAGCTAGGTAGGTAGGTAGGTAGATAGGTAGGTAGGTAGGTAGGTAGGTAGCTAGGTAGGTAGCTAGGTAGGTAGGTAGGTAGCTAGGTAGGTAGGTAGGTAGCTAGGTAGGTAGGTAGGTAGGTAGGTAGGTAGGTAGGTAGGTAGGTAGCTAGGTAGCTAGGTAGGTAGGTAGGTAGGTAGGTAGGTAGGTAGCTAGGTAGGTAGGTAGGTAGGTAGGTAGCTAGGTAGGTAGGTAGGTAGCTAGGTAGGTAGGTAGGTAGGTAGGTATTGGGTGATACGACGTAGCTGAACTTTGCGGTTTAGTTATCGAGGCGCGCCGGGCGGCTCGGTTGGGGATCCGCAGTACATGAGGCCAGGGGCCACTCTCGTGGCATGGGGGGGGGGGGGGGGGGTTTGTGTGAGAGACCCTACACTCCGCCGTCCGTCCGTCTGTCAGCTTCTCATGGAGTCATGATAAATAGAGGACCTGTCGCAGGATATTGTGTATTTCTTTTGCCGCTATTACAGTTTACAACAAATACTAAAAATTTCAAAATTAAAAAAATTAAAAAGTGTAATTTGTTGTACGATGGTACGGAACCCTTCCCGTGCGAGTCCGAGTCAAATTGAATTATCACCACTGGGAGCTGGATTATATATATATGGATATATTGTAGTCTGCGTATACCGACCTCCTTCAAGTGACTTTTCTATGTTTGAGGATGTCATGGAGGAGGCCCTGAGGCGGATATGTAAGTCGTCATTTCGTTGACATTTTACTTAACACCTCCTTTACAGACAGATTACTTAACTTATTTAAAAGCTTTGATTTATGAAACACTTTTGTCGAGCCTACGCGTGTAACAGCCAGCCAAAGAATTTCCAAGTACTACTTCGTAGTACAACTAGAAGGTCTTCTAAGGCCAGTAACGCGAGCCGAAAGAGAGAACCTCGTTTTCAATGCGTCCCTTTCCTGTGTTTTCTTAGTTAGAGTAACCATGTTAACTCAATTTGGTGGACTACTATAATTTTTATGATAGGTAAAGTAGGTCCTACTTTGGATCCGTAATAATTAATATAGACCATCCTAATATTATAAATACAAAAGTGTGTCTGTCTGTATGTCTGTCTGTCTGTCTGTTAACTTGTCACGGCCCAACAGTTTAACCGATTTTGATGAAATAGTACAAAGTTAGCTTACAGTACGCGGCCAAAAGTGATGAACATCGATCTTTAGAAGGAGATAGCAAATTTGTAGATCACTGTCGTTGAGGCCGACAAAACGTCATATCAGTATGAGTGACAGAGACAACGCTCTACAAAGAAGAAATGTCATTCTAAAGGCCGATGTTCATCACTTTCGGCCGCGTATTGTACTTGCCGAGGAAGGTCATAGGCTACTTTTTATCCCGGAAAATAAAAGAGTTCATACGGGATTTTTAAAAATCCTAAATCCACGCGAACGAAGTCGTTGGCATCATCTAGTAATAAACAAAATAAATATAACCTACTTATATAACATTCATTCTTAAACTTATTATGATATTACTACAAATAAACGTTTTTCGAATTTTTTGCTTTACTTATGCTAGGTATAAGGTATTGTTATCTGTCAAATTTCATGATTCTAGATCTTGATCTAGATCAACGGGAAGTACCCTGTAGGTAGGTTTCAATTCCCATGAATTGACAGACACAAAAGACAGACAGACAACTAAGTGATTCTAAGGATTCTTTTTTCTTTTGAGGTACCTACGAAACCCTATAGAAATCATCGTAATAATGAAATAAGAATGTGAATTTTCAAACTTTTTTATTTTATAATAATACAGGGTTACAGGAAAATAGGACACGATCCCGTTAAGGGGTTATAGTACAGGACATTAGCTATCAAACGACCCCTAAAGTGCTTATGCGAAAGTGTATCGTTTTCGAGTTATTCATTTTTTTATTTTTTTCTTGGTAAAAGGGTGTTTGCCACTTTAAAAATTAATAAAAAAAAGGAACAATGTATTTCAGCAGTTTTTTTTTTTATTTATTGCTAGTACATATCCTTGTTAATAATAAACAGTTATAAAAGTAAAAAAACCTTCAATCATTTTAAAATTACAGCCCAAAAACTGTACAAGTTTTCGATTTTTAAATTTAATTCTTTGAATAACTTGCAAATTTTCTGTAAAAAATAACTATGGCACTTATCCTGCGGATTATTTTAAAAACATCTACGTTTCGTTAGCTATCCATTGGTACAAAAAAATTATAAAAAAAATCATAAAAATCAAGAAAAAATTACACAACAAAGAGACCAGGTAGAAAATTCTAACAAATGCTATTGCTAAAGAATTAAATCAGAATCAATGTAAAAACGAGTTTAATGCAAAATAGTTAAAGATTATTTTTAATGAGGTCAAAAGGTAACATAAAATCAGTAAAGTTCGAGTCGGGCTCGCACACGAAGGGTTCCGTACCATCGTACAAAAAATAACACTTTTAAATTTTTTTTTAATTTTTATGGCGGCCATTTTGTAATTTTTAGTATTTTTAAAATTGTTATTTCTTGTACGAAGGTACGGAACCCTTCGTGTACGAGCCCGACTCGCACTTGACTGATTTTATATTACCTTTTCACCTTATTAAAAATAATCTTTAACCATTTTGCAAGTTCGAGTCGGGCTCGCACACGAAGGGTTCCGTACCATCGTACAAAAAATAACACTTTTAAATTTTTTTTTAATTTTTATGGCGGCCATTTTGTAATTTTTAGTATTTTTAAAATTGTTATTTCTTGTACGAAGGTACGGAACCCTTCGTGTACGAGCCCGACTCGCACTTGACTGATTTTATATTACCTTTTCACCTTATTAAAAATAATCTTTAACCATTTTGCATTAAACTCGTTTTTACATAGATTCTGATTTAATTCTTTGGCAATAGCATTTGTTAGAATTTTCTACCTGGTCTCTTTGTTGTGTAATTTTTTCTTGATTTTATGATTTTTTTTATAATTTTTTTGTACCAATGGATAGCTAACGAAACGTGATGACAGAAAGTTTGCAAGATGGTCCTATAAAAAATTTTGTAGGTACCTATGACTTTTATTGTAATTTATAACACTAGCTGATGACCACAATTTCGTCCGTGTGGATTTACGTATTTAAAAATCTCGTAAAAACTCTTTAATTTTTAACCGACTTCCAAAAGGAGGTGGTTCTCAATTCAGCCTGTTTTTTTTTCTACTTTTTTTTTAATGTATGTACATCGATTTTTTCCAGGTCTCTCGACCAATTTGCAAAATTTTTTTTTATCAAAAGAGGATGTTTCGGTGGTGGGCCCATAAAAGTTTCTGGATCTAATTCTCAATCCTGATGCTGCAAGGTTACTGCCCGCCTAAGTTATCAAGATTCAGGAAGTGTTCATAGTAAATTAATGTTGTATGTACCAAGCAATGTGTTACAATTTTACAATGCAAATTAGCTATACAGGGTTACAGGAAAAGAGGACACGATCCCGTTAAGGGGTTATAGTACAGGACATTAGCTATCAAACGACCCCTAAAGTGCTTATGCGAAAGTGTATCGTTTTCGAGTTATTCATTTTTTTATTTTTTTCTTGGTAAAAGGGTGTTTGCCACTTTAAAAATTAATAAAAAAAGGAACAATGTATTTCAGCAGTTTTTTTTTTATTTATTGCTAGTACATATCCTTGTTAATAATAAACAGTTATAAAAGTAAAAAAACCTTCAATCATTTTAAAATTACAGCCCAAAAACTGTACAAGTTTTCGATTTTTAAATTTAATTCTTTGAATAACTTGCAAATTTTCTGTAAAAAATAACTATGGCACTTATCCTGCGGATTATTTTAAAAACATCTACGTTTCGTTAGCTATCCATTGGTACAAAAAAATTATAAAAAAAATCATAAAATCAAGAAAAAATTACACAACAAAGAGACCAGGTAGAAAATTCTAACAAATGCTATTGCTAAAGAATTAAATCAGAATCAATGTAAAAACGAGTTTAATGCAAAATAGTTAAAGATTATTTTTAATGAGGTCAAAGGTAACATAAAATCAGTAAAGTTCGAGTCGGGCTCGCACACGAAGGGTTCCGTACCATCGTACAAAAAATAACACTTTTAAATTTTTTTTTAATTTTTATGGCGGCCATTTTGTAATTTTTAGTATTTTTAAAATTGTTATTTCTTGTACGAAGGTACGGAACCCTTCGTGTACGAGCCCGACTCGCACTTGACTGATTTTATATTACCTTTTCACCTTATTAAAAATAATCTTTAACCATTTTGCAAGTTCGAGTCGGGCTCGCACACGAAGGGTTCCGTACCATCGTACAAAAAATAACACTTTTAATTTTTTTTTTTAATTTTTATGGCGGCCATTTTGTAATTTTTAGTATTTTTAAAATTGTTATTTCTTGTACGAAGGTACGGAACCCTTCGTGTACGAGCCCGACTCGCACTTGACTGATTTTATATTACCTTTTCACCTTATTAAAAATAATCTTTAACCATTTTGCATTAAACTCGTTTTTACATAGATTCTGATTTAATTCTTTGGCAATAGCATTTGTTAGAATTTTCTACCTGGTCTCTTTGTTGTGTAATTTTTTCTTGATTTTATGATTTTTTTTATAATTTTTTTGTACCAATGGATAGCTAACGAAACGTAGATGTTTTTAAAATAATCCGCAGGATAAGTGCCATAGTTATTTTTTACAGAAAATTTGCAAGTTATTCAAAGAATTAAATTTAAAAATCGAAAACTTGTACAGTTTTTGGGCTGTAATTTTAAAATGATTGAAGGTTTTTTTACTTTTATAACTGTTTATTATTAACAAGGATATGTACTAGCAATAAATAAAAAAAAAACTGCTGAAATACATTGTTCCTTTTTTTATTAATTTTTAAAGTGGCAAACACCCTTTTACCAAGAAAAAAATAAAAAAATGAATAACTCGAAAACGATACACTTTCGCATAAGCACTTTAGGGGTCGTTTGATAGCTAATGTCCTGTACTATAACCCCTTAACGGGATCGTGTCCTCTTTTCCTGTAACCCTGTATAGCTAATTTGCATTGTAAAATTGTAACACATTGCTTGGTACATACAACATTAATTTACTATGAACACTTCCTGAATCTTGATAACTTAGGCGGGCAGTAACCTTGCAGCATCAGGATTGAGAATTAGATCCAGAAACTTTTATGGGCCCACCACCGAAACATCCTCTTTTGATAAAAAAAAATTTTGCAAATTGGTCGAGAGACCTGGAAAAAATCGATGTACATACATTAAAAAAAAAGTAGAAAAAAAAACAGGCTGAATTGAGAACCACCTCCTTTTGGAAGTCGGTTAAAAATTAAAGAGTTTTTACGAGATTTTTAAATACGTAAATCCACACGGACGAAATTGTGGTCATCAGCTAGTGTTATAAATTACAATAAAAGTCATAGGTACCTACAAAATTTTTTATAGGACCATCTTGCAAACTTCCTGTCATCACAAAGAACTATTCTAAATCAGTCCAGAAATCTTGGAGAAATGATGTACCTGTGTACGGTACGGTATACGGTAACCTCCTTCTTTTTGGAAGTTGTTTAAAAATTGTACTTATCTATATAGGCACTACTAAATACTAATAAAAACAAGTGCTAAAGTAATTTTATGATAGATTAGTTACTAAGCTGATGCCCACGACTTCTCCGCGTAGTATTAGGTTTTTAAAATTACCGTGGGAGGTCTCCAGATCTTCAACTATACCCATGCAAAAGTCATGTCGATTGAAGGACAAACCAAGAAATTAATAAACTAACAAACAGACACACTTTCGAATTTATAATAATATTTGATTATGAGTAGTTATCTATTTAATTTTAAGTGTGTTTGTCCTTAATAAACTACATAGCTGTTATGGTGGAGATAATGCGCAAGTCCATCAATTAAAAATTCACTAACTCAGTGTCTAACGCTGAGTAATAGCCACCGAGCTCATAAATAATTGACATTGGGCGGTTCTACATTGCTGCTGCTGCAACAGATAGTTGCTGCTTCATTACAGACAGTAAGATAATTTTTCGAAGAAAACTTTCAATTGATTAAAAATCAATTGTGTCAAATGAGCTTGGTGGCTATCATTCTGTTTAAGACACTGAGTTAGCGAATCAGTAGGATGGTGGGGCTAACTGTTTAAGACACTGAGTTAGCGAATCAGTAGGATGGTGGGGCTAACTGTTTAAGACACTGAGTTAGCGAATCAGTAGGATGGTGGGGCTAACTGTTTAAGACACTGAGTTAGCGAATCAGTAGGATGGTGGGGCTAACTGTTTAAGACACTGAGTTAGCGAATCAGTAGGATGGTGGGGCTAACTGTTTAAGACACTGAGTTAGCGAATCAGTAGGATGGTGGGGCTAACTGTTTAAGACACTGAGTTAGCGAATCAGTAGGATGGTGGGGCTAACTGTTTAAGACACTGAGTTAGCGAATCAGTAGGATGGTGGGGCTAACTGTTTAAGACACTGAGTTAGCGAATCAGTAGGATGGTGGGGCTAACTGTTTAAGACACTGAGTTAGCGAATCAGTAGGATGGTGGGGCTAACTGTTTAAGACACTGAGTTAGCGAATCAGTAGGATGGTGGGGCTAACTGTTTAAGACACTGAGTTAGCGAATCAGTAGGATGGTGGGGCTAACTGTTTAAGACACTGAGTTAGCGAATCAGTAGGATGGTGGGGCTAACTGTTTAAGACACTGAGTTAGCGAATCAGTAGGATGGTGGGGCTAACTGTTTAAGACACTGAGTTAGCGAATCAGTAGGATGGTGGGGCTAACTGTTTAAGACACTGAGTTAGCGAATCAGTAGGATGGTGGGGCTAACTGTTTAAGACACTGAGTTAGCGAATCAGTAGGATGGTGGGGCTAACTGTTTAAGACACTGAGTTAGCGAATCAGTAGGATGGTGGGGCTAACTGTTTAAGACACTGAGTTAGCGAATCAGTAGGATGGTGGGGCTAACTGTTTAAGACACTGAGTTAGCGAATCAGTAGGATGGTGGGGCTAACTGTTTAAGACACTGAGTTAGCGAATCAGTAGGATGGTGGGGCTAACTGTTTAAGACACTGAGTTAGCGAATCAGTAGGATGGTGGGGCTAACTGTTTAAGACACTGAGTTAGCGAATCAGTAGGATGGTGGGGCTAACTGTTTAAGACCATAGAGCAGAAACAAAGAGGAGATGTTGTATTAAGATTTCCCTATGAAATATCGAGTGACATTTTGCGGGGTGAGGGGTGAGGGGTTGTGGAACGCCGCCCACTTCTCAATTTTCCATCTGCGGGTTAGTAGCAAAACTACTCGCTTAGCGACCTAACATCGATATATTGATGTCACTACATAGTTCAGCTATCTCACACTAGATGTCAATAAGTGTAGAAATTACGTATAAAATTACTTACAAATGAAATGTGATACCATTCATAGCATCAGAACGTCTGTCTGAATAACTTTGACACGATAAAACACAACACTTCATCCTTTTGTTCTTAAAAACGCGAAAACACACCGATAATACGAGTCTCAATATATGTGAACCTGACGAACGCAGACAGCATACTAACTAAGGCCCCGCCCACAGTGATGACGTCAGGACCTAGTTGAAAATCACAGTGCACAGTTGCTTAGGCCAACTCCTCTTTGTTTCTGCTCTATGAGCGGGGCGATTGTCTAAAACCTGCATCAATCATTATTACAATCTCAATTGTTCTGATTGGCTGAATTTGTGCGATTCTTGTTGCAACAATGAGCAACAATGCATTGTGGCCAATAGTGAGCGAGCATTAACCAATCAGAGATGATTGCGATCGTGACATTGTAGCTGTCAAACAACCGCGGTAGGGCCACAGATGTATTCCTATGTCGATGCACCAATCTTAGATATGTGGCTCTACCGCGGTTGTTTGACAGCTACAATGTCACGATCGCAATCATCTCTGATTGGTTAATGCTCGCTCACTATTGGCCACAATGCATTGTTGCTCATTGTTGCAACAAGAATCGCACAAATTCAGCCAATCAGAACAATTGAGATTGTAATAATGATTGATGCAGGTTTTAGACAATCGCCCCGCTGACCACTGTGGACAAATGATATCTGTTCCCAGCTGTCAACAAAATACAATAAAAGTAATAAAGTATAGACCAGTCACCACTAAAAAAGTAAGGCAATTCAAACAAAATATTTTATTTACTTTACCTACACTTGACCTTACACAGGATGGCCGGATGAACACTATAACGCTTTTTTGATCTTATCAACTCCCAATTTAATTCTGTTTTCAAAGTCGTAGAAAAAAGGTTGTTTAAAAATCTTAAATTTAGCGACTGGGCTACTGTTGGCATTTACAAAAGTAGGAACAAGCTGTTTGACTTGTACGCAGAAAAGCAATATAATTATACTCCAGCATTTGTTCAATATGTAAGAAATTATTTAAAATTGTTTGCGTACAAGCAAAGTCTATTCACATAAAGCAGAAAATTATTAATTCTAACAATAAAATAAAAACTATTATGTAATAAATAAATTTTATTTTACAAAATATGATCTTTTTGATAATAACAATGTAAAGGACGTTTACTGTGTTCCTCTCACCGAAGATCGCCACAATCAGTCTGTTCAGTCTGTCGAGCCGACACTCCACGATCGGTGTCGACAGTCGAGCCGACACTCCACGACCGGTGTCGACAGTCGAGCCGACACTCCGCGACCAGTGTCGACAGTCGAGCCGACACTCCACGACCGGTGTCGACAGTCGAGCCGACACTCCACGACCGGTGTCGACAGTCGAGCCGACACTCCGCGACCAGTGTCGACAGTCGAGCCGACACTCCACGATCGGTGTCGACAGTCGAGCCAACACTCCACGACCGGTGTCGACAGTCGAGCCGACACTCCACGACCAGTGTCGACAGTCGAGCCGACACTCCACGACCGGTGTCGACAGTCGAGCCGACACTCCGCGACCAGTGTCGACAGTCGAGCCGACACTCCACGATCGGTGTCGACAGTCGAGCCGACACTCCACGACCGGTGTCGACAGTCGAGCCGACACTCCGCGACCAGTGTCGACAGTCGAGCCGACACTCCACGACCGGTGTCGACAGTCGAGCCGACACTCCGCGACCAGTGTCGACAGTCGAGCCGACACTCCACGATCGGTGTCGACAGTCGAGCCGACACTCCACGACCGGTGTCGACAGTCGAGCCGACACTCCACGATCGGTGTCGACAGTCGAGCCGACACTCCACGACCGGTGTCGACAGTCGAGCCGACACTACGCGACCAGTGTCGACAGTCGAGCCGACACTCCACGACCGGTGTCGACAGTCGAGCCGACACTCGAGTATACAAAGTGCGTCACTCGCGAACTTCACATCAGTAACTCCTCCGCAGTAACATGTCAGCTGCTTCACATCTAACGATCTAACCCGTAACTGTGAGCTCCTACGTTTGACTAGAATGAATTGGATTGGAATGGTAGCGTCAGTCAGTCAGTCCGTGCTGAGGTAGGTGGTGTCGGTGGCCTGCGAGGCGGGCGCCGCCCACGACGCCCAGCGCGGCAGGCGCCACTCGCCCTCGGGCTCCGGCAGCTCGTCCAGCGGCAGCGCGTCCAGCGGCACGTCCAGGCACGGCGTCAGCAGGCGCGGCCACTCCGCCAGGAAGGCCGCCAGCTCGGCCGCCGCGGGCCGCGCCCGGGGCTCGCGCTGCCAGCAGCGCGCCACCAGCCCCGCCAGCTGCGGGCGCAGGCCCGGCGGCAGCGGCGGCGTGGCGCCCGCCTTGACGCGCGCCAGCACCTCGCCGTTGCCGAGCCCCTGGAAGGGCAGCGCGCCGAAGGTGACGACCTCGCACAGCAGCACGCCGAAGGCCCACACGTCGCTGGCGGGCGAGAACACGCCGCGCGCCAGGCTCTCGGGCGCCATCCAGCGCACGGGCAGCATGCCCTTGCGGCTGAAGCGGTAGTAGTCGCTCTCGAACACCAGGCGCGTCATGCCGAAGTCGGCCAGCTTCAGCTGCAGGCGCGCGCCCAGCAGGCAGTTGCGCGCCGCCACGTCGCGGTGCACGTAGCGCAGCGCCGCCAGGTAGGCCAGCCCGCGCGCCGCGTCGCGCGCCATGGCCGTGAGGCGGCGCGGCGCCACCTGCTCGCGCTCGTCGGCCGCGCCCGCCAGGTGGCGCCGCGCCAGCAGGAAGCCCTTCAGGTCGCCGTGCAGCATGAACTCCATGACGGTGCACACGGGCGCGCTGCGCGTCACCACGCCCAGCAGCCGCACCACGTTCTCGTGCTCGAAGCGCTTCATGGCCTCCGCCTCGGCCAGGAAGTCCAGCTTGTCCTCCGTGCTGGCGCCCGCCTTCAGCGTCTTGACGGCCACGGCGCTCCAGCCGCCCTGCAGCAGCGCGTGCCCGCCGTACACCGTGCCGAACGCGCCCGTGCCCAGCTTGCGGTTGATGACGACGCGCTCGCGCGGCAGCTCCCAGCGGTCGCGCCCCAGCGCCTTGGGCAGCAGCGCGTGCAGGCCCAGCTCCTCCAGGCGCGCGCGGTGGGCGCGCTCGGCGCGGCGTCGGCACAGCAGCGCGGCGCCCGCCAGCGCCGCCGCGCCCGCCACCAGCAGCAGCCCCGCCAGCGCCGCGCCCGCCGTGCGGCACTCCACGTGCAGCAGCGAGGCCAGCGGCCGCAGCGCGCAGCGCTCGGCGCCGTCGTCGGGCGCGCGCCCGTCCGCCGTGCGCCAGCGCAGCGCGCCCAGCGCCAGGCGCCCGTTCGCCCAGCGCCCCACCGCGCGGTGCGCGCCGCCCTCCCACTGCAGCAGCAGCAGCGGCGCCGCGCGCGCCGGCGCGTCGCCCTCCGTCCAGGCGAAGCGCCCCGTCACGCCCTCGAAGTCGATGGCGGTGGCGTCGGCGACCAGGGCCCTGCGAACACACGGCGGCGTCAGCGAGCGCCCGCCGCGCGGCGCGACATGCTCGCGGCGCGGCGGGGCTCACCTCACGAGCGCGGCGTCGTGCAGGTCGGCGAGCGCGGCGGGGCGCGCGCGCGCGAGGCGGGCCAGCGCGCCGGCCCACAGGCGCAGCGCGTCGTACAGCAGCGGCGCGTGCGGGCCGGGCTGCGCGCACTGCACGCCCAGCAGACGGCACTGCGCCCGCCAGCGCGCCACCCACGCCCGACGCCGCGCCGCCGAGGGGTCCGCCGCTTCCGTAGCGTTTGCATTGAGTTCCTGTAAAAACAATTGTTTTGAAATGAATTAGGCGAGGGGCCCGGACCCTGCTAAAATTTCACAGCTGGAATTCAATCAATTCCTGAGTACTCACGCCACGTCCGAGCCACGCCAGCGCCCACTCCGGCGCCACGCTCAGGTGCCCGTCCAGCATCTCGGCCAGCTGGCGCGCATCGCACGCGTCGCCCGGCTGTGCGCCCAGCGCGCCCGGCGGCAGCGCGCCCGGCAGCAGCCACACGGCGCCGCGCGCCGGCGTCAGCTGCGCCGCGTGCCCCGCGCACAGCGCCGCGCGCACAGCGCGTGCGTCCTCCACGCACACCAGCAGCACGCGCGCGCCCGCCGTCTCCACGCGCTGCGCCCACGCAGCCAGCAGGCGCGCGTCGGGCGCGGCGGCGTCGGGCAGCTCCAGGTGCGCCACCACGTCGGCCTGCAGGCGCGCGGCGGCCAGCGCGGCGCGCGTGGCGGGCTCGCTGAGCGCGGCCACGCGGCGCCAGCGCAGCCGCGCGAACAGCGCGCCCAGCGCCGCGGCCGCCTCGCGCGCGTCGCCCGCCGCCAGCAGCGCGGCCGGCGGCGCCTGCGCCGTGTACGCCACGGCGGGCAGCGAGTGCACGGGCCCCGGCGCCGTGCGCGCCACGTCCGCGAACGCGGCGCCGCACGCCGGCCCCAGCACGGCCGACAGCGACTCGTACTCGCGCGAGTTGAGCGCGTCGTTGAGGTAGCGGTAGGCGCGCGCCGCCGAGCAGCGGTCGTCGTACGTCTCCACCTTGAAGCGCAGCGGCGCGCCCGGCGCCGCCAGCTCGGCCTCGGCCAGCGCGGCGGCGGCCGCCAGCGCCGCGCCGTCGAAGGCCTGGCGCGGCGTGTCGTGTGGCAGCAGCACGGCGACGCGCACCTCGCGCGCCGGCGCGCGGCTCGGGTGCGCCGCCACGTAGCGCGCGGCGGCGGCGGCGGGCCCCCAGTGCCGCGCCAGGCGCGTGAGCTCGGCGTACTGCGCCGCATCGAGGCGCAGGCGCGCCAGCACGCGCAGCGCGCGGTGCGAGCGCGCCAGCTCGCGCGCGTTGACCAGCTTGACGAGGCGGCGACTCTCGAAGGGGCACTCGTCGGCGTCGTCGGCTCCGGCGCAGGGCGGCGGGCCGAGCGCGCGGGCGGCGGCGCGCGGCTCCCAGTCGCACGCGAGGAAGGGCGCACCGACGTCGGACGCGGCGGCCCCCAGCGCCCGTCCGACGTCGTGCACGACGGCGCGCAGGCGGTGCGCGCGCACGGCGGCCGCCAGCACGCGCAGGTCGCCGGGCGCGCCAGTCAGCACGTCGGCGCACGCGGCGCGCTCGCTCGCGCACCACGGCGGCACGAACGCAGCGCTCGCGTTCCCACTGGTAACAAAATAAAAAGTAAAACAATCATACTATGTATTGGCTCGTTATCAATAGTAACACAGTACATACAGTAAGTTGAACCTACAGTGGGTAGAGGTGTATTGGCTCGTTATCAATAGTAACCTTAGTAACACAGTACATACAGTAAGTTGAACCTCTCTCATACAACAAATGTGATTGTTTCGTTCGATTTCGATAACGGCAGCGCGCCTTCTCGCTGTGAGAGGAGCCGAGAGGCCGCAGGTACTCACAGCGCGGCGAGGCGCTCGGGCGCGACGTGGTGGCGCGCCGCCGCCGCGCCGTCGGCCAGGTCCAGCAGCGAGCGCGTGGCGGCGGCGTGCGGCGCGTAGCAGCGGCGCGCGGCGGGCGGCGCGGCGTCGCCCAGCTCGTCCAGGCCCGCGTCGTGCAGCGCCCACTGCGCGGCGGGCGCGCGCGCGGCCGGCGCCAGCAGCAGCGCCGCGTGCAGCGCGCCGCCCAGCAGAGCCGCGAACACGGCGTCGCGGCAGGCGCGCGCGTCGGGGGCGAGCGGCGGCGCGCAGGCGGCGGGCGGCGGCGCCACGTGCGCGCGCAGCCCCTCCGCGCGCAGCGCCAGCGCCGCCAGGTGTGCCAGCGCCGCGTCGCGCGCCGCGCTCGCCGTCACCGCCAGCGACAGGTCGGCGTCGCGGCCCGCACTCTGCGCACTCTCCGCACTCTGCGCACTCTGCGCACTCTCCGCACATCCACCTGCGACACAGTGCACGTCGTGAACGAGGCCACGTGAGAAATAATACGGAATTATACACCAAGCAAGAAAAAATCTAAAAGTGTATAAATCTAAAAATGATAGTTTAATTTCAGTCAGGTCAGTTAGTTACTTTTTCCTTTTATATATTTAGACGTTTATCTAGTCTCATATCTTAAACATATTGGCTTACTCTATTCACTATTATACTTTAATATAAAAAAATCAATAAATATTTTGATATGAAAATATTACAAAAGTATGTTATAATAGTAGATTATTAACCAAGGGGATAAAGCAGTGTCTTCAGTCGCGGGTGACGATTTAAATCGCGAGTGTAACGAAGGACTCGAGGTTTACTCCCGAGCGTAGCGATGGATTTAAGTTCACCCAAGACTAAGACAGCTTTATCACCGAGGAAAATACTCTACTTTTCGTACCATTTGCGAAAAAATTTACACAATAATAATATGAGATAAGCATTTATTAAACGTATTTTTAGAACATTAACTTATTTATAAAAATAAATTAAAATAAACTTAACGTTTATGTATTTGAAGAAAACAAAAACGCGGCAAATTCCTAGACTAATATTTTTTTGTCAGAAAAGCAAAGGCATCAAGCTCATACGGCCTCGTCGGTTTTCGTAATTTTATTTAATAATCACATAACTGCATAATAAATGCGTATTCCTTTTTCAAAAAGATGTATAATGCTTTATATACAAACTCAATGGTGTAAACACGGATGTAGTTCAGTATAAAGGTAAGTATTCCAAATTGAAATCACATAAAGGATGAATTAAATTCAGTAAAATTTTCTTTCCCTGTTTTTAACTGATTAAAAATGACTATTGTTATGTTCGCTTTTTGTTGCATTGAATGTCACTTTTTTGAGCAAGTGGTACGAAAAATAAAAATATATTTTTCCATTATGATACAGTTTCGATTTTTTCCCGGCTCTGGATTCTGAGTTTTATATACCATGTCGGGGAATCCTCACGTCTATGTCTGTTGTCTGTAGCTGTTTTGTCTATTTAGCGACTAACAGCCGCACTCAGAGGCGCTTAATCGTTACTTAAGGCATTCCCTGTCCATACTAATTCATGTCTTAAGTAATGACTAAGCGACTCTGAGTGCGGCCGTTAGTCGCTAGATTTGACGACATTTCAAAGATGCGAGTGGCTTTTTCACTTTAAGCGACAAAAAAATGTTTAGCGACTTTTGAAAAGTGGTATTACAACAGCCATTATGCAACCGTTTCATTCAGCTTCAGTAGATAAAGCTGAAAGCTGCCGTGTTGGCGCGAAGCGAGCTGTGCAGTTTGCAGTGCGCAGTGTGCAGTGTGCAGTGTGCAGTTTGCAGTGCGCAGTGTGCAGTGTGCAGTGTGCAGTGCGCAGTGTGAAGTGTGGACGACCTCACACCGTCGTCGTCGACTGGAAAGCCTTCGATGATAATCACAAAAGCCATCAAAAAATGAAGCTTCAATATTAAAGAGTCACTCGGCTAGCCGGGGTGCCGGAGTGCCGGGGTGCCGGAGTGCCGGGGTGCCGGGGTGCCGGAGTGCCGGAGTGCCGGAGTGCCGGAGTGCCGGGGTGCCGGGGTGCCGGGGTGCCGGGGTGCCGGGGTGCCGTTCCTGCGACACTACACGAGAAACTCACCATCACGGAAGTTGGCTACGACGAGCAGTAGCGCGAGCGCGATGGACTGCGTCCTGAAATACCAATAATATTTGCTTTACGATTCATCATCATTCATCATTATCAACCCATCGTCGGCTCACTACAGAGCACGAGTCTCCTCTCAGAGTGAGAAGGGTTTTGCCCATAGTCTACCACGCTGGCCATGTGCGAATTGGTAGACTTCACACACCTTTGAGAACATAATGGAGAAATGGTCAGGCATGCAGGTTTCCTCACGATGTTTTCCTTCACCGTTAAAGCAAGTGACATTTAGTTACTTAAAACGCACATACGAGTAGCTCCGAAAAGTTAGAGGTGCGTGCCCGGGATCGAACTGCCGACCTCCGATTAGAAGGCGGACGTCCTCACCACTGGGCTATCACAGGTTTACGATTATGATTAAGCTATTTTTATTATGAAAATATTATAATATTATAGGTAATTATTGTTGACTGTTGTTGAAAACAAATATTTATTCAGTAATCACTATCAGTCTGACATTCATTGCTTTATGACGCGACTGTCCACAAAAGAGTGTAATGTGTTTCGGGCGTAGGTTATAGGAGTTTGTTTATATACATACTATATGCGCTATATGGCGGTCGTATGGCGCTATATGGCGGTTGTATGACGCTATATGGCGGTCGTATGGCGCTATATGGCGGTTGTATGACGCTATAGTTCGATTTTTGGCAGGGCAGTCGTGTTTTTAATTTTTGTAATTACTCTGAGTCTGCGTCGCTCGCGGCAGGAGGTCTGCAGGAGGTCTGCAGGAGGTCGGCTGGAGGTCTGCAGGAGGTCTGCAGGGAGCTGCCGTCCTGCCGCGTGCGACAGAGCTTCAATGTAAGCCACTGGTTTGTATGAATGTAGTCTGCGGGCCGCGCGGCGCTCGGAACCAATTGCATACATATACGTTAGTGGTGTCGCTTGCAGCTTGCGGTCTGCACTCTGCAGCCCACCCCGGATGTCGGTACCTCATGTGCGGCGCGGTGCGGTGCGGTGCGGTGCGGTGTGGCGCGGTGCGGCGCGGTGCGGTGCGGTGTGGCGCGGTGCGGCGCGGTGCGGTGCGGCGCGCCGGCCTCTGCCTCTGCGGACAAGCGAACAGGCAAACTGTTTTATCGGCGATCTGTACGCAATATTATGGCTCGTAATGTCAAGCGCAAGCCTCAAACAAAACCGGACAAGTGCGAGTCAGACTCGCGCACCGAGGATTCAGTAGTATAGTTTTATTTTTTCGACGTTTTGCACGATAAATCAAAAATTGTCATTTATAAAAATAAAATATAAAAATATGTTTTAGAATCCACAGGCGAAGCCCTTTCATGTAATAACACACTTGATATACTTATCCTACTTTGATAATTGCAAATAGGTACTAATAGGCTACTTGACAATTTTTTTAAGTTGGTTTTAAATGGTTAATATTTGTCCTATTATATCAAAAAAATTAACACTATATTTTTTTGCGCCCTAAAAACCGTAAAACTTTAATTTTAAAAAATATTTTTCTTAGACAGGTGAAAACACTGTCGGCCATGTTTGGCCGATAGATTATCTGTGCTCTGACGTCATGCATTTGTAAACAACAGTATAACCCTGTGGTCAATTATGTAATTGGTGTTAATTTTTTTGATATAATAGGACAAATATTAACCATTTAAGACCAACTTAAAAAAATTGTCAAGTAGCCAATTATTAGTTCATGACCACAATTTTTTTTGTGTGATGTAACCACAAATTCACGGTTTTCAAATTTTTCCCCGAATATCAGCTATAGGACTTACCTAGTACCTACCTAGTACCTACCTAGTAGGGTTTACGGAACCGGTCCTTTTTTGAGAACCGGGAATTTCGGTATTTTTACCCAAAGGAACCGGGATTTCCCGGTTCTTTCGGGAATTTCGGTTTCTTCATAGTTTTTTTTATATAAAACAAGTTTTACGCTTTAGAACTCATAAAAGTAAACCGCAATACGCTTTAAAAGTATTTTTTATTGGAACTTATATTGTGTGAGTTTAAAAATAAAATAAAACTAGAATCAATCAAGTCTTTTCATATTTTGCTTCTATTTTCTATTCAGCATTTCACTCATCTTCTTTCGTCAAAGCAATGTTTTGTACTTCAAGTACTTCAGAGTCACGGTCACGGTCTCTCGTCGGTTCACCTTGTGAGCTTGGTACTGGTAAGGGTTGAGCTGGATATGCTGTGGTTGTTGAGGTTTTAGTGCGGCTTAGCAATGATACTATTCCGTTGCACATTTCATCACTGCTTGGGTGAGGAAATACTGTTAAATCTTCATCATTTTGTTGAAGGAAATAATTTTATGGATTTTGCAAGTAATTCAGCGTCGCAGCAGCAAAATTGAGACGCCTTTTTGTGTATCAACAAAGCGTTGTCCCCATGTTCCTCATGGCACAGTTTTTCACCGCCTGAATCGAGCGGCTCCCTTTGACTCGTTTGATTCGTCTGTCCACCTAGAGGGGGTCTTCTAACGCTGCGCTTTCAGGTGCGAGGTCGCCATTCCAGTACCTTGGGAATTGGGATCGTATTTTGTAAATATATATTGGCTTTTCGAATTACGAGCGCTCATTGCCACTTGAAATGAAATGAAATGAAATTCAAATATGGATCTGACACATAGGTATAATACTTACTTAGAAAATATTACTGTCTGTCAACATAATCTATGACAACCTCACAACTAGTACGTAATACTACGATAATTTTAAAATAAATTTGAGTAGTGAGCAGGCTTCATTTTGAGATAAATAAATCCCTATTTTATTATTCAACCATTACCAGTACATATAAACACAAATTTCATTCAAAAATAATAAGTTTATAGCGTAATTTTACGAAGAAATGGCGGCGCGCAGCTCCGCCCGCCATGAAAGCCAAAAGGCTACTGGCGGCATTTAGCGCCTGCAAGAAAATGAATAATTTCCGTTCGTTTTAGATTATTTAAGAAATGAAAAACATTTAGTTTAAAACCAATAATTTAAAATGATAAGATAACCTAAACATATTGTTTTGTGATGGTTTGAATTTAACACGTTAAGCCGTTAAAGAAAAAAACAACAAAACAAGTTGATGATAGCAATGTTTTCAACATCAATTCTTCAAAAAACGGGATAATTTGAACAAATGTGATAGGTCATTATGATCTTCACAAATTGAAGTTTTTTATTACATGTATTTAATAGCTGTTAATGCTTTAGGAAAGAAAATCTTTTTCTTCAAATTTAAAGCATTTTCGCGATTTGACACTTGCTTTCCCCTTAAGATAAAATTCCCGAAAGTACCGAAAGAACCGGGAAATCAAATTGATTTCCCGGTTCTTTTTTACTGACAAAAGTACCGGGAATTCTCGGTACTTTCGAGACCGGGATTTCCCGGTTCTGAACCCTACTACCTAGTACCTACCTAGTACCTAGTACCTACCTAGTACCTACCTAGTACCTACCTAGTACCTACCTAGTACCTACCTAGTACCTACCTAGTACCTACCTAGTACCTACCTAGTACCTACCTATACCTGCCAAACGTGATTCTAGGTCAGCGGGTAGTAGTAGGTAGGTACCCTGTAGGTTTCTTGACAGACCGACAGACAGACAGACAAAGTGATCCTATAAGGGTTCCGTTATCCTTTTGAGGTACGGAACCCTAAAAACCAATTTTCTCCCTAAATAAAGTTTCTCTTCTCATACACTCGTTAGGTAGGTAGGGAAAGGTATATCAATGAAAGCTTCTACTGGAACTCGTGCTCAGTAGTGCCGAGTGACTTCGAACCCTGGACGCCGGCCTTCAGTCCGCTCGTGTACTGTTCCGTAGGCTCAGGGTCGGGGCTTCGATCCCGGCCGTGCAACTAACTCTATTTGCGTTCCGAGCTATAACACATGAGTACAAGAGTAAGTAGATATCTCTTGTGCTAACGGAGAAGGAAAACATCGTGAGGAAACCTGCATGCCTGAGAGTTCTCCATTATGTTCTCAAACGTGTGTGAATTTTGTCACTACGCACTGGATCCAACCCCTTCTCATTCTGTAAGGTGAGCCGTGCTCGGTAGTGCGCCAGCGACGAGTCGTCGATGACGACTGTACAGTATAGATTGACGATCATGATCAACCCATCGCCGGCTCACTACAGAGCACGGGTCTCCTCTCAGAGTGAGGAGGGTTCTGGCCGTAGTCTACCACGTTGACCTTGTGCGGATCTGTACATTTCACATATCTTTGAGAACATTGTGGGGAACTCTCAGGCATGCAGGTTTCCTCACGATGTTTTCCTCCACCGTTAAAGCAAGTGATATTTAATTAAATTGCACATAACTCTGGAAAGTTAGAGGTGCGTGGCCAGGATCGAACCCCCGACCTCCGATTAGAAGGCGGACCTTCTAACCACTAGGCTATCACAGCTTCCTATAGATTGACTTTAGTGTCTACCTAAACAATCTGTTCTGGGTAATTAGGCAGACAGCCGTTGTGCTCGTGCTCATAGCACTGCAGTTCCGGGGCTGCCCGCACGAGCGCCTGCGGGCTGCGGGCTGCGGGCTGCGGGCTGCGGGCTGCGGGCTGCGGGCTGCGGGCGAGAACTGAACACTGCACTGGCACTGGCAACTTGTTGTACACTAACAGTTTTGAAAGTAAACTCCGGAAGGTTGGCAGTGGTGCTGTGTTGTGGGGTCCACTGGTACGGGTTGTGGGGTCCACTGGTACGGGTTGTGGGGTCCACTGGTACGGGTTGTGGGGTCCACTGGTGCGGGACACACTAGTTCCCCTTCCTGGCACATCGGACACTACCTAGGCAGCAGGTACAGCATCACAGCTTGCTGTTGTTGTACGAGACGCGCCGGCGCGTGCGTGGCGTGCAGTGCGCGTCGCAGCGGCGCGCGGACTGTGGGCCGGGGGCCGGGAGCCGTGTGACGCAATAGCGCCTCTCACTTGTACAACAACAACACGAGCGACGCACTGTACATTACACTATACCACAGAGGTATACTCCGCGACAGGTCCAGGTGGCGATCGGAGTGTGAGACGCGGGGACGTGAGAGTGTGCGGGGCGTTCTCTCCCCGATTGCCATCTCGACCTGTTGCGACCTGTTGAGCTTCGATATCGAGATGTGATTTTAGCCCTGCAGGAGACAGAGTGGGAGGATGCGCGAAATTCTCCATCAATCGTAACCGACTTCCTGGGGCGGCTGCTATGCCTATGTAGGTACATTTCCTGGGGCGGCCGCTATGCCTATGTAGGTACATTTCCTGGGGCGGCCGCTATGCCTATGTAGGTACATTTCCTGGGGCGGCCGCTATGCCTATGTAGGTACATTTCCTGGGGCGGCCGCTATGCCTATGTAGGTACATTTCCTGGGGCGGCCGCTATGCCTATGTAGGTACATTTCCTGGGGCGGCCGCTATGCCTATGTAGGTACATTTCCTGGGGCGGCCGCTATGCCTATGTAGGTACATTTCCTGGGGCGGCCGCTATGCCTAAGGCAGCCTACCTACATACTATGTAGGTAGGCTGCCTAACGAGACATAATCATCGAGACTTGTAGCATTTTCCTAGGTCCTAGATGTACCTAGCTAGCTAGATGTACGTGCCCACAGGTAGCCTCGAGTGTCGAACAAGCCGGGTAGGAATCGAACTGGTAGAGCAGGTATAGAACAATAAATACCTACTTACGACATTACGACATTACGACATTACGACATTACGACATTACGACATTACGACATTACGACATTACGACATTACGACAATACGACATTACGACATTACGACATTACGACATTACGACATTACGACATTACGACATTACGACATTACGACATTACGACATTACGACATTACGACATTACGACAATACGACATTACGACATTACGACATTACGACATTACGACATTACGACATTACGACATTACGACATTACGACATCTCCGAGTTGGAGGGAACTTCCATCCAAATTCCATAATATTATGTAATTAAATTCGGACAGGCACATGGCGAGGCAGCCGCGACCAATAAGCACCAGTTACCCAGTTACCCAGTTACCCAGTGACCCAGTGACCCAGTTACCCAGTTACCCAGTTACCCAGTTACCCAGTTACCCAGGGTTTCCCACTCCAGAACAGGTGCACTGTGGAGTAACTGAGCTGAACTCATTTATAAAAAACATTTTATAATTTAACCAAATTCGTAAGTAATTAGAAGATAAAGTACCACTTTGCACACGGTATCGGTAGTATAACAAGTATAACAAGTATAACAAGTATAACAAGTATAACAAGTATAACAAGTATAACAAGTATAACAAGTATAACAAGTATAACAAGTATAACAAGTATAACAAGTATAACAAGTATAACAAGTATAACAAGTATAACAAGTATAACAAGTATAACAAGTATAACAAGTATAACAAGTATAACAAGTATAACAAGTATAACAAGTATAACAAGTATAACAAGTATAACAAGTATAACAAGTATAACAAGTATAACAAGTATAACAAGTATAACAAGTATAACAATTAACAAGTATATACTAGCTGATGCCCGCGACTTCGTCCGCGTGGACTACACTCCATTCTAAACCCCTATTTTACATTTTAAATATGTCATACTGCTAATTGCAAAAATATTAACTACAAAACTTCTTTATAGACACTTCAAAACTGACTTTCATACAAACTTCAAACCCCTATTTTAATCCTTTAGGGGTTGAATTTTTTCGTTATAATAGCTCTGCATGCCAAATTTCAGCGCGATCCGTCCAGTAGTTTGAGCTGTGCGTTGATAGATCAGTCAGTCAGTCAGTCAGTCACCTTTTCCTTTTATATATATAGAAGAGTTAAAAGCTTCAACAAAGTCATGGCTCGTTAGCGCCGCAACTGGAAGCAAGTAGGTACAGTCCGCGACACGTCGAGATGGCTATCGGGGTGCACCGAGCACGAGCACCGCGCACCGAGCACGAGCACCGAGCACGCCATGTCATGAATGAACTCAATATCCGCATGGGAGCGATAAGTGAACTCGGTGCAGCTCTATAGCTCTATAGCTCTATAGTCTGTGCAGCTGCAGCGGTGCCGGGAACTTGTGACAGACGGACGGACACTTTCGCGTCATCATCATGATGCCTCACCCCCATATCGCCGTGAAGGACGGATGGCAGAAGTACATAGCGCCTGAAGGTAGCAATCTTTCAGTTCAGATGAAATGCAAAGACAGATAATATCTACGTTAGCATTACGTGACAGATCGTAGGCTGTAGATGGGCCAGATGGGATGATGCCAGGCCAGATGGGATGATGCCAGGCCAGCATCCGGCATGTCCGGAACACAGAGGTAGCCGGGAGGAGTTCCCTCCTCCGAAACGGAAAAAATATTAGGTATTATAACTTAGTACCTAGTATACTAGTAGTAGTTGGTATAACTGAATTTTAAATAATTAGTATTTTCAATTTTCAAAGTAAGATAACTATATCAAGTTGGGTATCATATAAAAGGTCTACGCCTGTGCATTCTAAAACAGATTTTTATTTATTTTTATGCATCATAGTTTTAGAATTATCATGCAAAATGTCGAAAAAATACGACTGTAGTACGGAACCCTCGTTGCGCGAGCCTGACTCGCACTTGGCCGGTTTTTTTCCTGTTGAAGTACGGAACCCTAAAAATTAGAAACTACGCAAAAAACTCCACTAATTATAATATGTTAGGTACTAATTAAGTCGTTGAACTAAATTACTAAGTACTTTGCAAATGTGTAGCAAAAAATTTACTAAATTTAAATTGAAAATAATTGTTTATTTAGAAGGCGTGAAGAGCAATAACCCGTTCAACATAATTATCTAACTCTTAGTTACCTCCCGTCTAGACTAGACTCTAGGCCATAGGCCATAGGCCGTAGGCCACAGGCATACAAAACTAATTGTACCCACTTGAAGCACTGGCTGATATAATATTTACATACAGTGCTGTGCACAACTTGCTGCTTCCTCTGTCATGCGCCTTAGCCCGTAGCCCCTAGCCCGTAGCCCGTAGCCCGTAGGTCGGGTCAGTCAGTTCAAATAGTTTTCAATCTGTTTAAATAGCGTAGAGAGCAATACCCCGTTTTAAAATGATTATCAAACCATGTAGGTATTACCATAAAATGTCAATAGTAAAGTAGATTACCTAATAGCTAGAAAACATTATTTTTCAAAAAAAAATTAAAATCCCTACGAAGCTGAAGGATAACGCTAGAAGTAATAGGAAGACAAGATTCATGTTACCCAAAGTCTGTAACTACTACGGTGAAAGGTTAACTGAATATTTGGTACCTAAAATTTACAATATTATTTTTCGGTATTTCCGCGCGGAACTAGAAATAGGGAAAGGCTGATGTTAAACAAGACGCCCAGGACAGCTACGTATTTAAAAAATTGTAGTGCCATGTGTGTAAAAGTCTATAATGCAATTCCTAAATCTGTAACTGCACTACCAGTAAACAAATGCAAAAATGCATTAAAAAAGTGGCTGTCGCAAAATGTATTTTATTCTGTTGGTGAGTTTTTAGAATTTAAGCACAAGAATTAGAATGAATTTGATTAAGTTATTAATATTATTGACTGACATTTATATCTTTGACACAATATGATATTCTTATCTGATGTACTGCCTACTTTGTCAAAACATTTGTACGTCAGGGCTTCCTGACTGGATATGTTGGCAACTCTCTATTGTAAACACCTTGTCTTCCCATATTCACACAAATAAATTATTTCATTTCATTTCATTTCATTTCATTTCAAACGGCATAGAGTGGTTAAGGGAATAGAATAAGGTCAGTGAGGGGGTGCTTAAGTAAAAGTTAAAGGAACACTTCCTTAGGGACCCCCTTGAAATAGAAATAGAAATAGTGTTTATTTGCTAGAATGTGGTACAATTTGGTCTTAAATCTATTTTGTTCTAACACATTCAACCAATAACTTAGTGTGCAAATTGTTCTATTACTATCTAATCCAGTGATGTTCATAGAAAAAACATCACTAGAAAAAAATGAAAATTGACAATCAATAGGTAACATCAATCAATAATATCCTCAACAACCTCTACTTTATTTATATATAAATTCATCTATCTATTCTAGGTAAGTAATGTCAACAGTATGATTTGATTTAAGTATAAAAACGCATGTTGATGTCAATTTAAACAAAAACCGGCCAAGTGCGAGTCAGGCTCGCGCAATGAGGGTTCCGTACTACAGTCGTATTTTTTCGACATTTTGCACGATAATTCAAAAACTATGATGCATAAAAATAAATAAAAATCTGTTTTAGAATTTACAGGTAAAGACCTTTCATATGATACCCCACTTGATATAGTCACTCACTTCGAAAGTTGAAAATACTAATTATTAGTTCATGACCACAATTTGATTCTTTTTTTTTTTTGTGTGATCTAAACCTAAATTCACGGTTTTCAGATTTTTCCCCAAATGTCAGCTATAAGATCTACTTACCTGCCAATTTTCATGATTCTAGGTCAACGGGAAGTACCCTGTAGGTTTCTTGACAGACAGACAGACAGATAGACAGACAGACTGACAGACAGACAGACAGACAGACAGACAACAAAGTTATCCTATAAGGGTTCCGTTTTTCCTTTTGAGGTACGGAACCCTAAAAATAAAAAAATTAGTTATCAATACTTATAATAAAACTGTAACAGGTCAAATTCTGTACATTGAAGATATTTTGAAAATTTTTTTTCGAGGGCACTCTATAATCGATACTGAACCCAAAACTGTAATTTTTTTCATTTTTGTCTGTCTGTCTGTCTATCTGTCTGTCTGTCTGTCTGTATCACGGCCGCGCATCACGCTGAAACTACTGAATGGATTCCAATGAAACTTGGTACGATTTGAGGTCATACTATGAGGTCTAACATAGGATACTTTTTATCCCGAAATTCAGCATGGTTCCCTTAGGAGAGGGGTTGAAAGTTAAAATGTATACTGAGCTGTAATTCATTAACGCGTAGTCCGATTTCATTCATTCCTTTTTTGTTAGAAAGGGGATATTTTAAAGATTGTTCTGTAAATATTTTAAAGTCATCAGTTTTGTAGTTCAGAAATAATAGACATAATAACCCTCAGTTTATGGTCCAAATAGCTTGAAACTCGGAATATGCAGAAACCTTTGAACGTATGGCTCATCTTAAGCTGGCGTTCCCACTTTATCGTATAGGCTTAATGGATAGACCTGTTGTGAAAATTAGACCATTCCAAAGGAGACAGTTAATATTGCATACTGCAGGGTTAATTTTCCCCACAAAGCAAACAAAGCTTAGAGCAGAACTGTTCTATAAGTAGGTACTTATTAATACAATAATTAATACAATAAGTAGGTACTTATTAATACAATATTAATTTTCATGGTATCTATACAGTGCTCATAATATGCAATGTAAACTGGTGTCTGCTAGCATCCATTCGCGGGGACGGGAGTGGAGAAGGCGGCGCAAGGGGAAAGAAACATCTATAGGATAGGACATAGGTAGCCGCGCGGCGCAGTCGCACGGTCGGCGTCCTACGCAACTGACGTGTCCAAATTACCTTTAAATTTAATGCTAAGTGGCAAGTTTCCGCGCGGCTCAGACGCGCGGTTGGCTCCCTACGTGACGCACGCATCCAAATTGAGCTTAAAAATTGAAATCTGATCTGAATATCTGGAATTTAAAATCGTATAAAAAGTTCTTTTCAGAACTATTTAGTTACTAATTAGGTCGGTACCTACTTGATTATTGTTCTTCTATAATATATATTATTAAGTAGGTACTTGGTTTCTTCTGTATTTTTAGGATTATGTTTGGTTATAGCATAGGTTTATGCAGGCGTTTTTTGTGGTAGATACTACAAACTATCTTCTATAAATATTAAGTGCTTGATTTTTTGGATTGCAATTTTTTGGATTTTGTTAAGATATGGCATGGATATGGCAAAGGTACATGCAAGAGTTTTTTGTTGTAAATAATTAGAATGTAAAATTTTACTTTCGTTGTAAAAAATAAGCTTTATTCGTTAGGTTTAATTTTCTTTTAGCTATAATGACAAATTGACCATTGTTTACCGTTGTTTTATATGTGCTTTTTGTACTTTTTATAAAAATGCCCTCTAGAAAGAGACCTAATCTTTCTCAGTCTACGAGAAATGCTGCCAGAAAGAGACTGAGAGTTTCTCAAGAAACCGAAGAAGAACATAATGCTAGACTGGCAAATGGACTATGCTGAATCTAGCTCTTCTATTCAACGTGACTCCCGTTTGGCATCCATGCGTGTGTTATATTACGATAAAATTGGATACATAATTATTATGCTAAAATTCATCTAATCATAAACTTGGGAGTCTGAAGTAAATGTTTGTTGTGATATTTAAAACAGAATCGTAATTCCGTTTCCGAATTCAATATCAATGTACGGAAAGAGTATGATTTAATTAGTATCTTTTCTTGTATGTTGTTTAATTTAATATTTAGGAATGTGACAATACGATAAATAATATTATGTGAATTGTCAATACTGGTAACTAATTATTCATTGTAAAATTGTAAATTAAATACTGTCAATGTACGGAAAGGGTATGATTTGAATAGTATCTTTTCTTGTATGTTGTTTAATTTAATATTTAGGAATGTGACAATACGATAAATAATATTATGTGAATTGTCAATACTGGTAACTAATTATTCATTGTAAATTAAATACTGTCAATGCACTAAGAGTGACATTATACTAAGCTATTGTCAACATACAGTTGGCAATAGCTATTATGTGAAATAATAATGTTGTGTAAACTGACAATTTAAGTCGCTTATTATTATTGTAAATTATTAATACGTAGACCATCAATGTCACTGATTTTATTATTGTAAATTGGGTGTGTCAACATACCTTTTGTCAACAAACCTAAAATAAATAATGATTAATATTAAGATCATGTGATAGTCGACATCCGCCTGGTTTGCGAGGGCAGTGTTATAAAAGTACCCTACCTCGACAGAGAGGGAACAGTCTTGTATCGACAGCCCAGAGCAAACACGGCGGACCTCACTGAAGTTAAGTATTCTTATATTTTATTATAATGTAATGTAATCATTTGCCTTTTATAGGTTACCTGTTGTAACTGTGTACCAAATATGTACCTACTACTTTACTCAACGTTCTAATGTTTTAAAAGATGTGTGTTATGGAGTTTCTTTGCCCTTTCTTCTCCATGACTAAACACCTTAGCGAAATGGGTGGTAGATTCATTTTAATATAAATAGATCAATGCTGAACAAATACATTTCAGTTATTATTCGACTTGGTTGGTTTTACTTCTGTATTTATCACCTACCCTCTTGTGCTATTTATTTTACACATTGAGATAAAAGTAAACACTAGGTTGTTAGCTTCTAATTATTATAGAAGCCTGTTTAGATGATTAGGATTCTTACTTTGAAATAATACAGCAGATGCTTTGCTTGATTTTTAATTACTTAGTATTTGGCCTTACCTGACAAATAATTGATAAATGATAACTTTCATTAGTAATCATTGGATTTAATTTATCATCACTATTAAAGCCCACTGCCTTAACTTCTCTTCTTTTTACCATAAAATCTCACATCAGAAGTGGGATACGATAATTCTTTTCTTGTCGCAATACTAATACTTTTCAAATGCTTTTAGCAATCGTGGATGCGGCTTCTCCTCGAAGCAACAGGCTACTGCCTGTCATCGGCAGCACTTGGTATTGGTGCCCGATGATCACAAAGCGATGGGCAACGCTGTTGTCAGCGGCACTTGGTGCTGGTGGGACACCGCTGATCGAAACGTCGCGTCGCTCCAATTGTGAAAGATAAGTGAAGTGTAATTATGTGCTGCTTTAAAGTGATCTTAAAACCACGTTTGTGGTATTGTTTCTATGAAAAAGTTTTTGTGAGGGTAATCATAAAAGATTTTAATTAGTTAGATAAACCACGTGTTGTGGTATAATTTATTTGGATAAGAATAAGTCTAGTTAGAGGTCAGATTGGCCGAACGGTTTTTGATAAAGTATATGTAGATGTGAAATCATTTAGAACGTTATGATATACCGAAACAAAAAGGTTTGCTTTTAAGAAATCGCACCGTACTTACAGCTCAAAACTTGAAGAAATTAACTTATTCTGATTAATTAAACTTAAACATAAACTATATTTATTTATTTTGCTTCTTAAAATAATTCAACTATTTGTCTTTTCTTAAAACAACACAAGAGATTATCCATTCGAACAATTTTGTCGTTCAACTAATTTCCTTTTCTTAAAACAACGCAAAGCAGATTGCCTACTCAAGTATTTTTTTTCTACTCAGTGACGTTATTATAACATTTAACATTTTTTTTAATAAATAAGGATTAAGATTACCAAACTGTTTCCACATACAAAATAATAATAATAATAATACAACTACAAATTCTTTGAGATTTCTTACATTAATTTTATTCTTAACTCTATAATATTATTATAACTTCGCTTAAGAATAATTCCCCTTAAATATAGTTTGTTTTATTTAATCTTCTTTTGTCGAAATATCTCATTTCAAAAGTATTTTCTTTTTAATAAAATATTCTTATTGTTCCCACATATCAGCAATAAACTTTGAGGTTAGGTTGAACCTGATTTTATTTTATCTTATTATTTTGACAAACCAATCAAGTAAATAGGAACCTATTTTTTTTTTTATTGGTCATCCTACTAAAAATAATAATACGTCCTACATTTTATTTTAGGAAATACCTACGTTACAACGTGTTATTAATTTATTCCTGTTTTGAGTTTGTTTGATATACATACAAATCAAATAAAGAACATATTTATTCAAGCGGTAATAAAAAAAAAAAACTGGAGATCATAGGAGTAAACCAAAACCTGTTTGTACATTTGGCGTTCCTCAGGGATCAATATTAGGGCCTTTGTTATTCCTGATCTATATTGATAGTATAAATGAAATAGGTAAAAGGAAACATACTGTTGTACGCTGATGATACATGTTTATTTTACTATGGCAACTCAATACACACAATCATCACAGATGCACAAAACGACTTAATACTACTCAATAAATGGTTTCAATAATATAACCTACTTACAATTAATACCTCAAAAAAAAAAACCATATGCTACATTAAATAGTTACATATAAATATAACTACAATATATTTTCATACTAAATTCACATACATGACTATAAAAATAAAAATAAAATACAAACATATAAACATTTTTAAATATACGTGTCGCACTAGTGATGCAGTGCTGTCGTGACTCAGAGAATGACTTTTTCAGAATCGACGAAAAACTGATTATTCACTTCCTGTTATAGATTATAAAAAAGTGCTTACTTTATAAGGTTTATAAATAATATTAACGCAATTATCATTTACATTCGCAATTTTTGAGTTAAGACTGTATTGCTCAAACAAAAAGTTTTCAGAAAGAGTAATTATTTTTAGTTGTATAGTTATTGCTGAAAATTTTTGAGTTACTATAAATAATGTTTGACTTTTTCCTTATGGTTTTGAGTATAATTTTGTAGTTACAACAATTATTTAATTTAGTTTTAAGTTTTATAGTTCCCTCCAAAAAATAATTTGCACATTCAGGTTTGGACATTGATAAATAAAACCAGATAATCAAGAAAATTCAATCAGATAATCAGTTTTTATTTATAAAAAGTAATAATTTAATTTCAACAATTTCTGCCTTTTTCAACAAAAAAAAAAACCTTCCAAAACAATAAACAAAATTTGTCTTGAATACAAAAAAAAAACAGAGCCAATCAAAATATTTTTTTTTAACTTAAATAATCAGCTATTGTTGTAACTGCACAGTAATTGTACGTAGTCACTAAATTGGAGCTAGGCAAAATTAAATAATAGTATTTCTATAATAATAGTATACTTAAACTAGTTTTACATCAGTCTGTTTCTAATAATTAGCATCAAAATGACAGCAATATTTTTTATTTAAGTACTTAAAATCAACCAGTCAAACTTCGCAAGTAAGATTCATAATAGGTCCTGGGAATCATATTTTGTCGAGCAGTTCTTTCGTCTTTTAATATTTTTGTTTAATTGTTTATGCTGGTGTCAAAGCAACAGAAAAAATAACGTTTGGTTTCCAGCTTCACATTAAAATTACTACCCCACTGGTCACAATTTAATTCACATTAAAATGACTTACTAAACCAATAAGGGTGTCTTAAGTGAAAATACTATTTTAAATTTCATTTCTGTGAATCGATAATAGTGTAATAACTAGAAATACACCTACACACTAGAAATATCTATTTAGGTTTAAATCAGCTATATTGTATTAACTCGAATTCATAGTTGAACTTTTACATACCTGATTCAACAATATCGTTCCAATTTGAATTAATGCGGTCTAAACAGTAAACTGTCACGTCCTTCTTCGTCGAATTTAGATGTAACTAAAGATGATGCAATATTGGTTAGGGTATCACGACAGTTAGTCAGTCACTCAAATTTGACATGTTTTGGGTTGCGACAGTGTGTCGTCGGTGCGATATATGTATACATTTGTATATACTATAAACCCTATACTTACTATAATACATATGTAATACATACACATAGGTACAGATATTATTACTATTATACTACTACCAAGCCGTTTCTAGTAATCCGTGTTTTGCCAATTCTATTTCTACCCACTTTATTTTGTATAAAATCGCAGTGGATGTGTGGATAAGATACCTACTGTTTATTTGTTAAATTTCTCATGTAAGTGAATTTATTTCATAGTGAGAATAAAGTTCTTTAACCGTAATAGTAGTAACCGTATACATATTAACATTGGGGAACATTGTTTGGTAACAACAAAGAAAACATATTCTATTCTACTCTGATTTCGGTCTGACGTCTGGCTATCCTGGTTTTTATGACAGTAACATTGACATTGAATCATTGAATATCGTTTTGTGAATGGAGCAATCTTATTTTTTTTTATGTCGGTACTTTTGTTGCCGCTGTTCATTTAAGTTCACTGGCTGCATTTTTCTATTTTTCTATGTACTTCGGGAACGAAGTACTTATCAAGATGGCCGAATGGTAATAAAACATACTAATAATTTATGCTAAATGACAGAACAGAGGAAGAAAAAAAAAAATATGCTCAATGGATACAAAATGTTAAGACTCACAATGTGACAAAATGTTAAGACTCCCGAATGTAGCAACCAACAAAAAAAAAAAACAAAAAAAAAAAAACAAAAAAAAAATCCAATGATTATCCCCGAATGGGACAAATGTTATTATTCCCGTATGGAACGGATGTTATTATTCCCAAAGGGGACAATTTTTTATTCCCGTATGAAACGGATGTTATTATTCCCAAAGGGGACAATTTTTATTATTCAAACATATAAAACAAAGGGAGTTAGGTTAGTTAGGTCTGCCTGGCACTAATCATTGCCCTTTTCATTGGTCGGGTAATGTTAGACGGCTCGACTTGACAGTGCTGGTATTACACCATTGGTGTGATACATCTTATTGGTGATAATTCAGTAATGTCCTGGTACGAGACCCATTTATGGGGGCGGCAGACAGTTAGCTAGGTAGTTAGGCTGCCCGGCACTAATCATTACTAGTACCAATAAAAAAAAAAAAAAAGAGTTAAAAAATATTGGTTAGTAATGTTAGACGGCTTGTTCGGACGGTGCCAGTAAGTAGCGAGGTCTAGTAATAACCTCTACTGGGCAAGAGTCTAGTACAAGACCCATTTATGGGGCGGCAGCGGTTAGGCCAGTTAGTTAGGCTGCCTGGCACTAATCATTACTAGTACCAATAAAAAAAAAATAAAAAAAAAGAGTTAAAAAATATTGGTTAGTAATGTTAGACGGCTTGTTCGGACGGTGCCAGTAAGTAGCGAGGTCTAGTAATAACCTCTACTGGGCAAGAGTCTAGTACAAGACCCATTTATGGGGAGGCAGCGGTTAGGCCAGTTAGTTAGGCTGCCCGGCACTAATCATTACTAGTACCAATAAAAAAAAAAAGAGTTAAAAAATATTGGTTAGTAATGTTAGACGGCTTGTTCGGACGGTGCCAGTAAGTAGCGAGGTGTAGTAATGACCTCTACTGGGCAAGAGTCTAGTACAAGACCCATTTATGGGGGGGCAGCGGTTAGGCCAGTTAGTTAGGGCTGCCGGCACTAATCATTACTAGTACCAATAAAAAAAAAAAAAAAAGTTAAAAAATATTGGTTGGTAATGTTAGACGGCTTGTTCGGACGGTGCCAGTAAGTAGCGAGGTCTAGTAATGACCTCTACTGGGCAAGAGTCTAGTACAAGACCCCTTGCTTTATAAAACTAATAATAATAAAACAAAAACTATACATATTATACAAAAAATAATAATTAAACATTAAATTATGGGGCGCAGCCAGTTAGGGACAGTTAAACTAGGTAGCTGTAGCTTATAGATCATTTTAGCTTATAGATCTTCCTTAGCTTATAGATCTTTTTAGCTTACAGTAATTTTTTTTATTTAGCTCTTAGCTAGATTTTTTTTCTTTTCTTTCTAATTTCCCTATGTACTTCGGGAACGAAGTACTTGTCAGTATGGCCGTGTTATATTACGATAAAATTGGATACATAATTATTATGCTAAAATTCATCTAATCATAAACTTGGGAGTCTGAAGTAAATGTTTGTTGTGATATTTAAAACAGAATCGTAATTCCGTTTCCGAATTCAATATCAATGTACGGAAAGAGTATGATTTAATTAGTATCTTTTCTTGTATGTTGTTTAATTTAATATTTAGGAATGTGACAATACGATAAATAATATTATGTGAATTGTCAATACTGGTAACTAATTATTCATTGTAAAATTGTAAATTAAATACTGTCAATGTACGGAAAGGGTATGATTTGAATAGTATCTTTTCTTGTATGTTGTTTAATTTAATATTTAGGAATGTGACAATACGATAAATAATATTATGTGAATTGTCAATACTGGTAACTAATTATTCATTGTAAATTAAATACTGTCAATGCACTAAGAGTGACATTATACTAAGCTATTGTCAACATACAGTTGGCAATAGCTATTATGTGAAATAATAATGTTGTGTAAACTGACAATTTAAGTCGCTTATTATTATTGTAAATTATTAATACGTAGACCATCAATGTCACTGATTTTATTATTGTAAATTGGGTGTGTCAACATACCTTTTGTCAACAAACCTAAAATAAATAATGATTAATATTAAGATCATGTGATAGTCGACATCCGCCTGGTTTGCGAGGGCAGTGTTATAAAAGTACCCTACCTCGACAGAGAGGGAACAGTCTTGTATCGACAGCCCAGAGCAAACACAGCGGACCTTACTGAAGTTAAGTATTCTTATATTTTATTATAATGTAATGTAATCATTTGCCTTTTATAGGTTACCTGTTGTAACTGTGTACCAAATATGTACCTACTACTTTACTCAACGTTCTAATGTTTTAAAAGATGTGTGTTATGGAGTTTCTTTGCCCTTTCTTCTCCATGACTAAACACCTTAGCGAAATGGGTGGTAGATTCATTTTAATATAAATAGATCAATGCTGAACAATACAATTCAATTATTATTGGACTTGGTTGGTTTTACTTCTGTATTTATCACCTACCCTCTTGTGCTATTTATTTTATACATTGAGATAAAAGTAAACACTAGGTTGTTAGCTTCTAATTATTATAGAAGCCTGTTTAGATGATTAGGATTCTTACATTGAAATAATACGGCAGATGCTTTGCTTGATCTTTAATTACTTAGTATTTGGCCTTACCTGACAAATAATTGATAAATGATAACTTTCATTAGTAATCATTGGATTTAATTTATCATCACTATTAAAGCCCACTGTGTTAACTTCTCTCTTCTTTTACCATAAAATCTCACACGTGCGAGAACGACTCAGTATCGTGCCAATGAGTCAACTTCAGGTCGTGAATCACGTTTAACTGCTGACGCCCAGAGACACGCTGAGTCTCTGACATCCGAGACACGTACTCAGCGCGAGGAGCGCTTGACGGCTGACAGTCAGCGTCATGCCGAGTCTCGCGCTTCTGAGACATATACACAGCGTGAAGCGCGTTTGACGGCTGACAGCCAGCGTCACGCCCATTCTCGCGAATCCGAAACTTTTACTCAGTACGAGGAGCGCTTGACTGCAGACAGTCTGCGTCATGCTGAGTCCCGCGCTTCTGAGACGTATACACAGCGTGAAGCGCGTTTGACGGCTGACAGCCAGCGTCACGCCCATTCTCGCGAATCCGAAACTTTTACTCAGCACGAGGAGCGCTTGACTGCAGACAGTCAGCGTCATGCTGAGTCTCGCGCTTCTGAGACGTATACACAGCGTGAAGCGCGCTTGACGGCTGACAGTCAGCGTTACGCCCAGTCTCGGGAATCTGAGACTTTTACTCAGCGCCAGGAGCGCTTGACTGCTGACAGTCAGCGTCATGCTGAGTCTCGCGCTTCTGAGACGTATATACAGCGTGAAGCGCGTTTGACGGCTGACAGTCAGCGTCACGCCCTGTCTCGGGAATCTGAGTCATTCACTCAGCACCAGGAGCGCTTGGTCATGGCTAGGGATAATTATGACCACCGGAATCAACAGTATAGCATTGTTTTATCGTCAGAGAGAGACAGAATAGCAGAAATTCGCGGAACAGAGACACAAGAGCAGCGTCAGTCTCGCTTGACCGATGATCGTCTACGGCATTTTTTGAACAGAATGTCTATTTCATCTGAAGACTCCGCCGAAGACGCGCTGCCGTGGACTGATAAAGAAAGGAGTGGATTTTGCTACTCGCCAGACATAAACTATGTTGAGTACGCTGGTATAGGTGCAATGCAAGAAGTTTCACATAACGTAGTATAAACAACTTAACCTCCAATCCGGGTTTATTAGTCTTGGGATGACCCTAATATGAATCAAACGCAGTTCCGATGTCCACAGTCTTATATTCAGGTACACTTGTAACATCCACTTAGTTTATATCTAGCTTAATTAATCACCTAGTACTTATATCTCGCTTAATTACTTTTTTTCGTCCATCTTTTTTCTCTCGCTCCGTCCGTCCGACGCCGCTACCACTGTCACACCTCCACTCACGGGTGACAGATGGCAGGTTTTCTGTGTTGCCTACAGTCGTCCATCCTGCTCCAGATATGTCCTCATATCTGACCACTCGGCCTTCCAACCGAGGGTAATGCCCTCATACCCATAACTCAATAGGAGCAACATAGAATACCTTAACAGTCCTATATTATAATTAATATGATTAGTATAATAATTCCTCTAACAGATCAAAGCTAACATTGTTAGATTTAACAAGTGCACAAAACAAGTGCCAATGAGACCTACAAAATACTGGTATCAATAATCATTATGTACATTGCAATCAACATCTTTAAGTCTAATTCTTATAAATACACAACAAATCACACTGAGATAAGTAAATAGTAAATACTATAAGTCATTCTGATTTAAGCTTGATATTAAGAAAATTGTATGATCTAGTTATTGTTAGTGATATACGTATACAACCAATTCACAATAGTATAATCAAATATTGAAATCAACACAATTTATGTTAATACTTAATACAAGGAAATTATAGTGAAATCAATAATTTTATTTTTAAATATTATTATGAACTACATATTCTTCAAGTTTGTATTTGTATTTAGTAATACGTGAATAAATATTTGCATGGCAAATGTGGCAATACTAATTATGAGAATTATAAAACATCTTTGGTAATTTGCATTTAAAGCGAATAAAATATAATCAACCTTAAACAAAACAACAACGAGGAAAGAAAAGAAGGATAGTGAATTATCACCAACTTGAATTCTGAGTGCTAAGTACTCTATGATTTTAAACAATGTCACTATCAGTTTTCAATTAAAGTAAGTTTGTTTGCCCTTTCCTTCTTACCACTGTAATGACATGAATTCTAATCCTACATAATGCTCTAATGCAACACAAATTACAATATTTTCACTAGTATATACATTTTAAGAGATATGGTAAGAGTTGTTGGATCCCATTGACCATTACTAACACTTTATACAAAATTAATCACAAAGTTTTACAATATACTAATGAACCTAACTACTTCTGTAGACTTCATAATTTCTTTAAACTTAAAAATAAATTAAAAGAATATCTTATAATCCAATGTTCTCATACAATTGATGAATATTTGATATGAGTTGACCTTGATTATAATGTCTTTGTAGTGTTTCATGCATTACCAATTTGATTATCGTGAATTGACATTTAATTATTCTCAAGTGGTACCTACTGATTGACACCGTTGAAAAAAAATAAAATAAAAAAAAAATATATATATATTACAATATAAGTATGTAACGTAAAACAAATAATAAGAAAACAATATGCCAATCTTTAATTGCATATATGTAGTATTATACTAAGCAATATCGGTAAGTATATGAATAATGATTGTAAAATAATTTTGCAGACCAGAAAGGCAGAGATGTCGGCACAGATATTATGTGACCATATTTTGTACTCTACTTGAATAACAATAAAAGATAATTACCTATCAAATTGAGTTATTGAATATTGAACCTATGTCTACGAAGTCAAGATAAATAATATGGTTAAATGTAGTTGTTATTATTAATAAGTACTAAGATCGAAACAAACCACAATGTATTCTAAGGAGACCCCAATAATCATATTATTCCAGAAATTTAAAGAAACATGAATCCACTAATTGATAATGATACACACAGTACAGATCACTATGAGATCTACAATGTGTAAAATGTAATCCTATATTTTCAAATAACTGAGACGACTGCCTCTGACTGTATCTCGATTGTAGCACAACAAATACTATTATTAATATAACAAAATAAGTCACAATGATGTTAGCCAAGGTATTATTGTATTATTATAAACTCGTTACCTGTGATGCCCCATATCATCCTTGCACTAGGGGCAGATGCATGCATAACTGTGTCTACCATAAGCCCCGTAAGTGCGATAGAGAGCGCAACAGACGGCGTTTTGTTGCCCCATTTTATTGTCTCGCAAGCAACGAGTCCTTCATGGCACTATAGACTTAATTGATGTAACATACAATAAAATCTGATTTCTGGAAACTTCCATTCTTGTACATTCTTGAGCGCGTAAGGACGAACGATGCCAGAGACCCTCGTCCTCTTATGATAATATGGTTAACTTGAACACGGTGATTGAGGACAAACAGCACCAAACGCTGCACCAACCCAGCGTCATGCTGAGCCGTGAATTGCCGCATCGGTCACCGTTGCTTGTCTCGTGTCAGTGTGTAACAAATGAATGACAAAGATGTAGGAAATTATTTCGTGATACATTGGTGTACTTATACGCTTTAATAACATATCAGCGATCCATACATTAATACCTAGCGAGTGAAGTAAGCAAGCCTTCGTGCGCGAACTGCTTATATAGTCTATTGGAATAGATGTTACTTGAAATAGTATTTAAGAATTTGCTCTTTACTGTGCTGTTTCCACCAAACATCAACGTAATACAATGAGTGACTGCGAAGATGTACATTAACATGAACCGATATTTAGCATTTACAATCAGCATGTCATTTTAGATCTACTTTAAAGGGTCTATACAACTTCTAGCTACTACGTACCGAATTCAGCAAGACATAATTAATATATCATTACGGAATACGTCAATTATAAGAACTTTAATTTGAATTTAAGTAACCCTTGAACATTAGTGAGTATCTGCTAGAACAGGTAAAGTGATTTCCAACCATGATATCTACTTCTGTACCTCTATTCTGTAGATAAATCTATTATTATTAATAAAAAGGATACACCCTTTCCACTTGGCGACCCCGAATTAGTCTGCTTGTTTTCCATCAAATTAACTAGACTCCCTCTTGTCACCATCGCGACCCGATCAGTTGCTGAAGTTCATACTGAAGATCACCGTCCACTCGCATCGGGATTATCGAATCAGGTTTTACCAGACTATTATTGTTCGTCATTTTTCAGACGCTTCGTCAGCCGTTTTCCAATTCGTTTGTTGGTTCTTACTAGGACCAGCTTTTGTCACCGGAATACGATCCATTGTTTACGTCAGTATTGCCACCTTCCATTTGTCATTCTTGATTCCTTATTCTTAGGTCTATATTATAGTCAATGCTGCCCTCCTTTGGCACGATTGCTTTGACACAATTGGGACAAGTTATATTACATAAACTATTCTCAGTAATTACCGCTTATCACACCAGGAATAAGTCCATACATAAGTCGGTATTCTTTTCTCCCATTTGCCACTTGGTTCATCATAAAATATTCTCAGGAATCACCGCTTATCACACGAGGAATAAGTCCATACATAAGTCGGTATTCGTTTCCCCTATTTGCTTGTTGGCTTATCATAAACTATTCTCAAGAATCACCGCTTATCTCACCAGGAATAAGTCCATACATAAGTCGGTATTCTTTTCTCTCATTTGCCGGTTGGTTCATCATAAAATATTCTCAGGAATCACCGCTTATCACACCAGGAATAAATCCATACATAAGTCGGTATTCTTTTCAACTATTCTCAGGAATCACCGCTTATCGCACCAGGAATAAGTCCATACATAAGTCGGTATTCGTTTCCCTTATTTGCTTGTTAGGTTATCATAAAATACTCTCAAGAATCGCCGCTTATCACACCAGGAATAAGTCCATACATAAGTCGGTATTCTTCTCTCTTATTTGCTCGTTAGGTTATCATAAAATACTCTCAAGAATCACCGCTTATCACACCAGGAATAAATCCATACATAAGTCGGTATTCTTTTCAACTATTCTCAGGAATCACCGCTTATCGCACCAGGAATAAGTCCATACATAAGTCGGTATTCGTTTCCCTTATTTGCTTGTTAGGTTATCATAAAATACTCTCAAGAATCACCGCTTATCACACCAGGAATAAGTCCATACATAAGTCGGTATTCTTCTCTCTTATTTGCTCGTTAGGTTATCATAAAATACTCTCAAGAATCACCGCTTATCACACTAGGAATAAGTCCATACATAAGTCGGTATTCTTTTCAGATATTCTCAGGAATCACCGCTTATCGCACCAGGAGTAAGTCCATACATAAGTCGGTATTCGTTTCTAATATTCTCAGGGATCACCGCTTATCGCACCAGGACTAAGTCCATACATAAGTCGGTATCCTTTTCTCTTATTCACTGGTTGTCAGTTCGTTTAGAGTCTAAAAATAATAATCACATTCATAACAATGACACGTTATATCATAATAATATTAAACACCATTTTTTTTTTATTAGCTTCCCCAAGACAGCCACCAGAAGCGATTATTTGTGTACAGTCAATAGAATGAATATTATAGTGTCAACGTTTATGGCAAACCCGCTAAGTGTTTGCTCCCTTAATATCTCATTTGATTAATCTTCTTCTTAATTTGCTTTATGGCTTTCAGTAATTTGATTAATGATTTGAAAGACTAGTTATCGAGACTATTGAACTCAACACTCAAATCGATATTCTCAACTATTTGTGGAGTATCTACAGTAGTAAACATCTTTAGTTCACCGTGGGCTCTACCGCGGTTGTTTGACAGCTACAATGTCACGATCGCAATCATCTCTGATTGGTTAATGCTCGCTCACTATTGGCCACAATGCATTGTTGCAACAAGAATCGCACAAATTCAGCCAATCAGAACAATAATGATTGATGCAGGTTTTAGACAATCGCCCTACGTGTAATGTCTGCAGGTGATAATAATTGTGCAACTCGTTTGAAATTTTAATATAATTTAAGGGCACACACACAAGAGACAAATCCGTCTTTTGTTTATAATAATTATATTAATAATTTATTTATTTAGTAAAAATATGCATCTCATAAGCTCCTTTTTCCAAAGTCAAATAGCTAGTCAAAATTTGGGCAGTAAAGGTAGGGAATCCGTTTCTCCACTATTTATCCGATGGGGCTTGCAAGGTTAAGATTTACACTTCTCTGTATACTGACAATTTCATTTCTTATTTCAGATCTAAACCTAAGTCAGAGATCGAATTATTCGTGCATTATTTATACCCGAGAAACAACGATATGATAAAATTATGTGTTAGTAGGCTATATAAAGAAATACAACAATCCAGACCCTGTAATACATAACATTGCCACAGTCATTGCCGCTTCATTTAATAACACCTTCGTAACTCTCTTTTGTTATTAGAGACACATCTTTTAAAGTTTCCTTTACTCGTACATAAAAATTGAACTTCGTAACTTAGTATTTCTTTCTAATTTCTATTATTACAGCAGATAGTATCATCTATTAAGTTGGTAAGCCAATCCAATAATAACAACAGTAAATATGATGTACTTGGTAGTTAACCTGTTGTTCAGTGTGTGTTTTTCCGAGGTAGTAAGTACCTAAAGGCTTTGATTTATGAAAGCAGATTGTACAACAAGGGCACCAAACAAGCCACTTGAGCCGAGTTATAAACACTGATTTTCACTTCGATTGCGAGGAAATGTAACAATATAATATTACTATAAGTACATATCTATAGATTGACCGAAAAGAGTAGGGATTAAATGAGGGTGCTGTAATGAGTTTGTAGGTAGGTATAGGTCGCAACCTCAATACAAGTGCAAAAGTTCACTGGCACCATAGAAATTACATAAATTCTTTCTCATCCATATGTCATTCAGAGAGACTGTTGTTTACCTCTAAATACCTTGTGTATAACAGCATGAAACGCACTTTAGTCCTCTTATAGCCTGCGTAAAATAGAACCTTACGAGCATGAGAAGTGGAAACGTGTTTTTATTTTATTATTATTTTTATTTTCCAAATTCTAAAAATCACGAATGCATGTCATCTATTAGTATAAGAGGATGTCAGCTACTAGTGACTTTATATGAATGTGATAGCTCACATAATTTTACCTTTTTTAATTATAAAACTCTAAGAACATTTGAAAGAACCACTGTTATGCTGATAAATAAATATTTTAATTCAAGTCCATTTATTTATTTTCATCTGATCTGATCAGTTAAATTCACTTTAGGTTAATATAATAATGATTCAATTCATTTTCCTTTCATAACCTCACCTCTCCTTAAATGGTGGTTGCAGCAAATGTAATTTATAATTTCCACAAGGGTGAGCAAACGGAACAAAAGTACATACTAGCACTTAATATAAATTTTATTGGTATAAGAATCAAATAAAATTCCAACATCCACATGGCTACCTTCGTGAGCATGAGTGTTGTATGTCTTTCTGTTTCTGGTATGTACATAGTTAGATTAATTCAAACCTGATATTTCATACCCTATACTTACTAGGTATTCAAAGTAATCTAATAACTCTAATTTGGTCGAATAAGTAAACCTACAGATTCAAAATAGGTTCAATGTTACCTACTTTATCTAGTGGACCAATTAATTATTTATTAGCTGATCCACCCCAGGTCTAATTTTCCAAAATCTTTTCTTTATGTCCAGTAGTAGCTTAGTAGAGAACTCAAATCATATTTGATTATGCAGGGCCTGCGGGTTGATCTATGTCTGTCAGTACATAATACAGACTATTCAGTCGGTAGATAGGTATTCAATGGGTGCATCTGGCAATCGACTCTATTAGTCTCCCTATCACTGTCTATCATTTTCACAACCATACCATGCCTACCATAGACCCAAATCCAAAAATCTTACATTAAATGGTAGGTAATGAAAACACATGCACCTGACACATATTTCAGGCATTCTATCCTTAAATTGTACTAAAATATTACTATGTGTATAGTTAAGTATGTAATTATTTAATTAAAGAAGAATAATTACTCATATTGAGACTATTCAATTCAAAGTTTTAAGACTTTATTTTAGTTACTAGGTAAACTAGATTTGCCTCAATTAACCATAGTAGTATTCAGATGTTTCTTACCTTCTTATTACTGTATTACATAACAATACCTTGAGGTTACAGCCTCCATCATAATGAGGCAGGCCGGGATGGCTTTTTTTTCTTTTGTATCATTACAACAGGCCTCACACCAAGAGTTACTGTGTTCTTATCCGATCCATGCAGGTACATGACTGCTTCCAATCACAACTTGAAGGTTATGTGCACTTCTCCACCACAGATGCAGGCCAAAACCACTTGTTCATCTCACATTCGTCGACCTCATCGTCAAGTCGGGGTCACAGGGTCGTGGACATCATCAGAAAAGTTGTCAAAACATGAAAAAAATGGTAACAGTTGAATAATCTCGGAAATATTTCATTTAAGTGACACCAGTATCAAGTACATACCTACTTGATTATATCAGACCCCTGTATATAACCCAAATTTTGCACTAAAACCATTGATTGACCCATTGATGTAGATATGACCGTTGTTATTGTAAGATTATTATTTCTATTTTTAACTAAAGCACATGTACATATTTCTTTTTTTAAAATGATTGTTGAATGATTTAAATTAAGACTTGAATAAAATTATACTGTTAACATTACTTCCTAGATAGATAAAGTTAAGTAGATATTCATTCTAAATTTTCACATTTTATTATGCTATGATAATGTACTATAGGTAATAATTTGCACACTCAGTTATTGGTTGAATGTGTTAGATCAAAACAGATTTAAGACCAAATTGTACCACATTCTAGCAAATAAACTCTATTTTTTATATTTCTACACTAGCTCATGTATCAAGTACTTACCTACATAATAATCTAATTGTTTTCTTGATTCTACTTTAATATAGGTAGGTGCCTATTTGGTTTAAAGTATTTCATATCACTTATTACCTTATTTCGATTTTAAAATACAAGGTGTTAGTACTACGGTGCGTTGCATCCAGTCTTGAAATTAAACTACTTATAACTTCATAGATCAAATCTTGGGCTAGGTATGTCCCTACATAATAATCCATTAAAGCGGTCAGAACAAAACTATAATCCCTTACTTTGAACTCTCAAATAAGTCATAATGCTGATATCTACTTACTATTAATAATTATAGCCTTCACTTACTCTGTTCTAAAAGTATCAATTGGTAATATTGTAACTTATCAAATACCTACTTAGGTATTTTGATGCAGTAATCTAACATTAGGCACTCTTAATATTCACCCATGCTTTAATGAACATCCACTGTAAGAAGGTAAGTACACAGATTCACCGTTTCAATACAACCTATGGATGCATTGGACCCATCGACCTACGTACTTCTGCTTGTTCCAGACAGTGCAAGGTGCTTTCCTCAAACCAATCTCTTGAGTAGTTGCGTTGGAGACAAGCCCTCCAACTCGATACAGGTCTACTCAAGTACTCCCAAAGTAATAGTGTAGCACCATTGCAGTTTGTATATATTTCATATTCACTTTGTTATTCGTTCAGGTAGGTTTCTTCATATAATTTCCGATATAAGTACCTAATAAATATGTTGCTATGCGTCTTGTACAGGCACTTTTAACATCTTCCAGGATAGACCCGCATTTTTGGGCATGAATCACATCCAATCTTCTGATATAAACAACTTAACCTCCAATCCGGGTTTATTAGTCTTGGGATGACCCTAATATGAATCAAACGCAGTTCCGATGTCCACAGTCTTATATTCAGGTACACTTGTAACATCCACTTAGTTTATATCTAGCTTAATTAATCACCTAGTACTTATATCTCGCTTAATTACTTTTTTTCGTCCATCTTTTTTCTCTCGCTCCGTCCGTCCGACGCCGCTACCACTGTCACACCTCCACTCACGGGTGACAGATGGCAGGTTTTCTGTGTTGCCTACAGTAGTATACAGGGAAGCTTTGTAAATATAGGTAACACCGTCACAAAATATGGACATAAATTAGTGAAACTGCATGATAACCCTATCAGGAAAGGGAATACTTTACCATGAAGCCTACCCTGAAATCACGAAAAATAATCAACTATTCCATACTAAGAGTTTGACGCGCGGAGAAAGTATATGAACCAACTGACTTTTTCGTTAACTCTCTTTCGTTCCTGATAACACTTAATTGATATTTTATTGTAATCTTACTTAAAATTATTATGGTTTTTATTCATGGGCATCTTAATGGGTACTTAAGGATATATCATCATTTCAGCCTGTGAACGTCCACTGCTAAACATGGGCCTTTTCCAAAGAGTGCCACAACACCAGGTCTTCAGTCATCCAGCGACTTTTCGCCACTCTCTTTATATCGTCAGCCCATCTTGCTTGAGGGCCATCACGCTCCCACCGAAACGTGGCCTGCCCACTGCCACTTCAATTTGCTGACGGTTTTGGCTATTGGGAACTTGATTTGACACCTATCCTTCAGATAAACTCTTAACATAGTCTTCTCCATAGCTTGCTGAGGCAATTTAAATTGGTAGATCAAGCCCTTTGTTAGTGGCAGGTGTCCGATCAGTTAATCCATACTATAACATTCATACTAATCTAATATTGTAAATGCGAAAGTGCGTCTGTCTGTTTTTACTGCCCATCTATTAAACCGAGTTTGTCAATATTTGGTACAGAGAAAGCTTATAGAAGGACATAGACTACTTTTTATTTCAGAAAATCGTAGTTTCCACTGGATTTCCCTAAAGAGCGCCACCACACCCGGTCCTCAGCCTTCCTCATCCAGCCACTTCCCGCCAGCCTCTTTATATCGTCGGTCCATCGTGCTGGAGGGCGTCCCACACTATGCTTGCCTACCTACGCGGTCTCCACTCAAGGACTTTCCGGCTCCAACGGCCATCACCTCTACGACAGGCATGACCTGCCTTCTTTTATCCCGGAAAATAAAAGAGTTCCCATGGGCTTTTGAAAACCTACATCCACGCGGACGAAGTCGCGGGCATCAGCTAGTCATAAAATATAAATAATTATCCTACAACAGCAACAAAACAGTTAAGGTCAAATCTACATTCATGGGTCCATATTATAATCATTTACACTATAGAAACATTTTTCCATAAGTTGACCTTAAACATTAGTAGCGACATGGCTTGTACTGCGGTAGCTTCAATACCATGATGGCCTTATAAAAGGCATTTCTTTTGAATATATCCATGTTGCATCTCGGTAGTCGGTAGTCGGTAGTCGGTAGTCGGTAGTCGGTAGTCGGTAGTCGGTAGTCGGTAGTCGGTAGTCGGTACGTACAACGTACAATGTATTAGGATACCTTTTACTTCTATTCATTTCGCTGTAAGCTTAAAGTACTGAGGGTACTTGTTGACGAAAATGCATATTTCTTTAATAAACATGCTCGGTAGCGTGACGTCATAGGTATACGTATGTATTAGTGCCGAGAGATACACGTAGAGTAGGGCTGCCATAATTGCTGAAACGACGACCGGGACATTCATCTATATGCATACTGATACTGTAAATCCGAAAGTGTCAGTCAGTCTGTCTGTACCTGGAAACGGCTTTTTATCCCGGAATATTAAAGAGTTCCCACGTAATTTTTAAAAAACCAAATCCATGTGGACGAAGTTACAGGCATCAACCAATGCAGAACAAAAGCGCGAGCGAAGCGAGCGCAAAATTTTTGAGTTTACGAAAAAATCTGTAGGTAATTAATATTATACCTACTAATATAAAAATGCGAAAGTGTGTCTGTATATCTATCTATCTGTTATCTTTTCACGGCCTATCTTTTTAACCAGGTACTATTCAGGGATAGCTTGCATCCCGGAAACAGACATAGGCTTTTAATCCCGGAATAGTAAAGAGCTCAAACGTGATAAAAAAAAACTAAATCCATGTGGACGAAGTTGCAGGCATAAACTTATGCAAAACAAAAACGCGAGCGAAGCGAGCGCCAAATTTTTGATACATTTTCGAAAACATCTAGATATTATACTAATAGTATAAATGCGAAAGTGTGTCTGTATCTATCTATTATCTTTCTACGGCCTATCTTTTAAGATAGGTACTATTCAGGTATAGATTGCATCCCGGAAACAGACATAGGTTTTTTATCCCGAAAAATCAAAGAGTTCCTACGACACTTCTGGAAACCTAAATATATGCGGACCTAAATCTATAATTAAGTTGCGGGCAGGCTTTAACTGTTAAAGCCTGCTCAACAAACAGAACAAAAGTGCAAGCGAAGCGAGCGCGAAATTTTTGGTGTGAGTTGAGTTCGGTCGCGGAGGACACACGTCATTCCGACTGTCGTCCAAATTAATCTCGTTTTTCGTTGACGCCGCGTTGACGGCGCCCTAACTGCCAAACCGGGACAGTTAACTTACTGACCGGGACACAGCGCTTCAGACCGGGACTTGTCCCGGTGTACCGGGATGTATGGCAGCCCTAACGTAGAGGCCCCTCGGTAATGCGAACCTTGGAGGCCCTCTACAATTTTTAAATTAAAATAAAGCATTATTATAGCATAGCGTATAAGCTATGTCCAATAAAATGTTTTTTTGCAAAGAAAAAAAAAATAAAGAAAAGACCTTTAGTTACAAAACTGTGCCACACATCTTAAAACTAGAGTTGGTTATTCCGGCGCTTCTTCCACCTGAGAACAAGCAAAAGTAGCGCCGGAACAAACTGTCATGTTGTGTGGCACAACCCGACAAAAGGTCCCAGCTCAGCATTGTGCTGTATGCGGATGCCTCGTTGCACAAGACCATACAGCGCGATTGCGATTGTCAGCTGGTAGCTGGTGCCCTGCCGAACCGTTGAACAAAGATTTGATATTTTTAAAGCAGTAGGTACAGTGACATTTTGTCGCATCGTTGATCTTTAATAGTAGAGTATGAGCAGATTTAAAAAAAAACATTTCTAGGGGGGCCGTGGTAGCAGGGGCCCCACGCGCCGGGCGGGGGCCCGTCCGCTCCGTACCTAATAGATGCCTCGAGTCCGCTTCCCCGCCGCGGCCATACTGATATTATTGATGGAAGAGACGGCTATAATATAATAATGAATTATGCGAATTGCTGAGTCGATAACGTGCTGGCTTTACTTTGTAATGAATTGATGACACCCGCGGACGGCAGGTACCTACGAGTCAGTACTCAGTAGCGAGTAGCGACTAGCGACTAGCGACTAGCGAGCTAATTGTGTTATTTCTATAAGTGCTCGTTTTGAATATTAGTAGATATAAGTATGTAAATGTAACACGGAAGTGTGGAGGCTGTTCTGTTAGTGAGCAACAAGCTTGCCTTCCTGTATCGTGTTTATTGCCAGTTACGTAAGCGGCAACCAGAAGGATTTTTGAAGGAAATGAAGATAGGCTTTTACTAAATTTATATTCTTAAATCTTTACATTTTAACTTAACCTAACGTCTGCACTCTGCACCGAGGTTAGATGCAGAGATTACATAGTTGACGACCTAAATCTAATCTAATCTAACCTAACTAAGAGACTGCGTCGAGGTGTGACGACAGACTGCTCCCCTTCACATCTCTCACTTGATTTAAATACCTTAATGTTAAAATATAGCTAAATCCCAATTAGTTGCGGAGTCACGTATGGCAATGAGGTAGTTTCTTGCTGACGGAGCGCTGGACTCCTGACCTAGTGAGTTAGCCTTCAAAGATCGTTTGCTGCGTAAGTGATTTGAACTAGGTTATCTAGCATGTAACTGTATATAATCAGTCGGGTAACTGTAAGGTAACTGCGCCGTGACTCGCCCTGACTTCCGCGCGACGCGCGAAGCCATCAAATCCGTTCAGCACTTTCGAATAGAAGTGCTTTCTAAGTTCTAGAGTTCTAGCCACACGACGGCTTCACTTTCTATGTAATTAGGTAAATTACTTTTATTGAATGAGTAAATGAATATTGAATATTAATACCTAATGAAATGAGAGCACGTGCGCAATGTGATATTGAAAGTAGCGCTGCCTGGCGCCTGGCGCCTGGCGCCTGCTGCAGCCGTAAGTAACTGTTTAAGAACACCTTTTAGGACTTAGATCAGAAACAAAAATCTTAATCTCTTTGAAAGAAAGAAAGTCTCACGTCAAGTAACTATGGTACATAATATACGTGACACTCATTGATTCCATCTACTTATACTTAATACTTATGTATCATCCTGGTATCGCGAGATTACCACATTTTATCTGTTCGTTCAAGTATCTACATAGTAAATCTACTGAGTTCACTTAAGCTTTTTGACAAACCGCCCTGGCGCAGTACTAAGCGCTGGGTCTCATTAGAGGGAGTTCCCGGGTTCGATTCCCGGCAGGAATTTAGAATTTTGTAATTTCTAAATTTTTGGTCTGGTCTGGTGGGAGGCTTCGGCTGTGGCTAGTTACCACCCTACCGGTAAAACCGTGCCGCCAAGCAATTTAGCGTTCCGGTACGATTCCCCCGTAAAAACCATAGGGGGTGTGACTGTGTGGGATTATTAAAAACTGCATTACTCCTCCCGGATTAGCCGCTTACACCTTACACTGCATCGTCACTTACCACCAGGTGAGATTGCAGTAAAGTGCTCCCTTGTATCTGAATAAAAAAAAGCTGTACTTATCTTAAATAATTTTACGCATACCTACTTAGTTACAAAATGAAAAAAAAAACGATTTAATTGAAGTGTCCCTACTCCCGCCATTAAGTGTCCCTACTCCCGCCATTAAGTGTCCCTACTCCCGCCATTAAGTGTCCCTACTCCCGCCATTAAGTGTCCCTACTCCCGCCATTAAGTGTCCCTACTCCCGCCATTAAGTGTCCCTACTCCCGCCATTAAGTGTCCCTACTCCCGCCATTAAGTGTCCCTACTCCCGCCATTAAGTGTCCCTACTCCCGCCATTAAGTGTCCCTACTCCCGCCATTAAGTGTCCCTACTCCCGCCATTAAGTGTCCCTACTCCCGCCATTAAGTGTCCCTACTCCCGCCATTAAGTGTCCCTACTCCCGCCATTAAGTGTCCCTACTCCCGCCATTAAGTGTCCCTACTCCCGCCATTAAGTGTCCCTACTCCCGCCATTAAGTGTCCCTACTCCCGCCATTAAGTGTCCCTACTCCCGCCATTAAGTGTCCCTACTCCCGCCATTAAGTGTCCCTACTCCCGCCATTAAGTGTCCCTACTCCCGCCATTAAGTGTCCCTACTCCCACCATGTTAGATGGCTGATACCATCTAGGTACAGGCTCTACAAAATAACAATAACATTGTGTAGAGTCAAGAGTGTGTCGCCGCTAGGTGGCGACTGTCGACTGTTGGCCACTCGTGTGGCCACGTGGCCACGTGGCCACGAGGCATTACGCTATTTGTTCAGAGAAATATTCATTTTATACTTAAGGAAAACTCTTAAGTCAATAAAAATAATCCTAATTGCTTACACAAGTTAAGTTCTCGGAACAGTCATGATTGCATCAATAAAGATAAACCGCGCAGCATCCGCCGTCGCGTCGCGGGAAAACATTGTGACGAACCAAAACAAGACTTAGTTATGGACGTAGCCTAGTAGTTAGACGTCCGCCTCCTATCCGGGCGGTCGGGGGTTCGATCCCGGGCACGCCCCTCTAACTTTTCACAGTTATGTGCGTTTTAAGTAATTAAATATCACTCACTTTAACGGCGAAGGAAAACATCGTGAGATGCATACCTGAGTTCCTCATAATGTTCTCAAAGGTATGTGAAGTCTGCCAATCCGCATTCGGTCAGCGTAGTGGACTATGGACCAAACCGCTCTCATTCTGAGAGGAGCTCCGTGCTCCGAATCGATACGTATAAAACTTCGCAGTTCGCACACTAAACGAGTTAGAGGTCAAATAAATTGCATAAGTATTCTGGTTAAACTTGTTTAAGTTTAGCTTGTTTGCGGAGTTTGACGCGTACAGACAGACAGACGAACTCGGCGGAGGGACTTTACTGTAGGTATTGTTTTGTTGTTTAAGTATCCCGAACACGTGTAACGATGTGTGTCTGTGTGTGTGTCGCGTCGCACAAATACGTACCTACTACATTGGATACGTATTTTGTGACGGATCCGTGAAATCACGGATAACTGCACAAACGCCCTTAGGAGAGGGTTTACGTGAAATCCTTTCTGACATCTGAGTACCTACCTACATCTCTCCACATCCAGCTTTGAGCAGAGTTTCCGCGGTTAGTGGTAGCTACTTGTGACTGTTTCGCGACGGTGCCGGTGCCGGTGCCGGTGCCGGTGCCGGTGCCGGTGCCGGTGCCGGTGCCGGCCGGTGACTTGGCAGCGGCGACCCATTATCAGTGTATTTTTATCTGCCACTATACTTAGTATATACCTACTACTATTATATATTCTGTAGCACTATTATCATTAGGGTTCCGTACCTCAAAAGGAATAACGGAACCCTTATAGGATCACTTTGTTGTCTGTCTGTCTGTCTGTCTGTCAAGAAACCTACAGGGTACTTCCCGTTGACCTAGAATCATGAAATTTGGCAGGTAGGTAGATCTTATAGCTGACATTTGGGGAAAAATCTGAAAACCGTGAATTTGTGGTAACATCACACAAAAAACATTAAATTGTGGTCATGAACTAATAATTAATTAATTAATTAATTAATTTAAACACATTTAAAAAACATATTTATCAACATTTTGCATCTTCTCCACTTTAAGTATATTTTTCATAGTTAATTTTCTGTGTCTTATAAATTGTATCTTATCATATATTATATATCATCATTATAGTGCATATATTTATTTAAGCATTGTTGTGTACACACATTAAGGGTTACAGCTTAAATCTTAATTTTTATTTGGTCCATTTATAGCTGAAACCTGTTTTGTGTGCCTTTATAATAAAATAAAACTAGTATTTTCTACTTTCGAAGTGAGATAACTATATCAAGTGGGGTATCATATGAAAGGTCTTCACCTCTACATTCTAAAACAGATTTTTATTTATTTTTATGAATCATACTTTTTGAATTGTCGTGCAAAAATACGACTGTAGTACGGAACCCTTATTGCGCGAGCCTGACTCGCACTTGGCCGGTTTTTTTTATTATACTCTTAGTTTTTACATATTGTGTTTCTCAAAAGCGTTACAAATAGTTGCAAAACAGTTTATTTATAATTTATTTTGGCGAGAGAAAGTTGTGAGTCATGGCGCAGGCGACGCTGACATTCCTGTACAAGTATATTTATTGGGCCGATTGATTAGTATCATGCTCAGCTCGATAATAAGTATAATGAGATAACTTGCCTGTTTCTTCAAAAATTTTGAAAAATCCTAGATTTTTCAAACCCAAATTGACAGGATGATCTAATCACCTAAGTCCTAACCTTTTCCTTTTCCACAGACAGTAGGTATTATGAAGGAAGGATATTTCGTCGTCATCATGATCAACCCATCGCCGGCTCACTACAGAGTACAGAGCTCTATAGTCGTAGCTTAAGTGTTAAGTTCGCGTAAAAATTATCAACACTATCATATCTTACAAATCCAAAAACCGACCATCAAAAATTGTAGTTTATTACCTATTTTGAATAAATTGTTTGACTTTGACTCTACCACGCCGGCCAGGGGCGGATCGGCAAACTTCACACACCTTTGAGAATATTATGGAGAACATGCAACAAAGGCATGCAGGTTTCCTCACGATGTTTGACGTTTTCCTTCACCGTTAAAGCGTGAAAATAATATTTAATAACTTAAAACGGACGTAACTCCGACAAGTTAGTGCGTGCCCGGGATCGAACCCCCGACCGTGCACAGTGCACAAGGAGGAGAAGAACTGCGTATGGTAGGCAGTTAGGTAGGGTCAACAACAAAGCTAGGTTTGCACGCTGCATATACCTAGCTTTGTTTCTGACTGTACAGTAGGTATATATGAGCAGTGGGCTCGCGTGCAACATATTACGACGTACTACGTGTTTGTTGTGTGCGGTGTGTGCGGTGTGTGCGGTGTGTGCGGTGTGTGCAGTGTGTGCGGTGTGCGGCGCGTGTTGACATGGAACTATATGTAAGCGAGCAGATTGCTCACGTCTGTGTATTGTGTACACAGACACTGTGTGTGGGTGCTCCGAGCCCTGCGGCCCGAGGGAGCCCTGCGGCCCGGGGGAGCCCTGCGGCCCGGGGGAGCCCTGCGGCCCGGGGGAGCCCCGGCACGGCACGGACTTTGTTATTTTCCTTCCGCTCGCGATTATCAGATATAACATAGTGGTTGTCACTCACCGCAGGGAGTGATTACTTTTATATCGCATAGGTACCTACCTATTTAAATCTGAATATATAAAAGGAAAAGGTCTGACTGACCGACTGACTGATTGACTGATCTATCAACGCACAGCTCAAACTACAGGGCGGATCGGGCTGAAATTTGGCATGCAGATAGCTATTATGACGAACGCATCCGCTAAGAAAGGATTTTTGAAAATTCAACCCCTAAGGGGGTAAAATAGGGTTCGAAATTTGTGTAGTCCACGTGGACGAAGTCGCGGGCATAAGCTAGTCGTTAATAGAGTTAACAGCTGTGGTTGGTTTTATTTGCTAATTGCCAACTAGTTGCACTGTAGACTAGCAAGAAGTCAAAAACTGTTGTTTATATTGTAGGTAGGTATGTAAAGTAGGTAGTAATGCAAATTATATTTTGTGGTCGTGGGTTTACCACACGAATCACACGATAACATATTAAACATTAAAATAACCAGTTTGGCGTTTTTGAGACGACTTTTGGTCGAGTTTAGTTTTGTGCTCGATGTAGGTAGTAGGTGCGCAATGCGCATAGTCAGACCCTCTGAGATTCATGTACCTACGGCGCTCTGCCAAGGCCGTCTGCCGCAACATGCCAGTCGCCAGACCTACCGCGACATGCACATACCTACCGCGACATGCACATACCTACCGCGACATGCACATGCCTACCGCGACATGCACATGCCTACCGCGACATGCACATACCTACCGCGACATGCACATGCCTACCGCGACATGCACATACCTACCGCGACATGCACATACCTACCGCGACATGCGCATACCTACCGCGACATGCGCATACCTACCGCGACATGCGCATACCTACCGCGACATGCGCATACCTACCGCGACATGCACATACCTACCGCGACATGCACATACCTACCGCGACATGCGCATACCTACCGCGACATGCGCATACCTACCGCGACATGCGCATACCTACCGCGACATGCGCATACCTACCGCGACATGCGCATACCTACCGCGACATGCGCATACCTACCGCGACATGCGCATACCTACCGCGACATGCGCATACCTACCGCGACATGCGCATACCTACCGCGACATGCGCATACCTACCGCGACATGCACAGACCTACCGCGACATGCACATACCTACCGCGACATGCACATACCTACCGCGACATGCACATACCTACCGCGACATGCGCATACCTACCGCGACATGCGCATACCTACCGCGACATGCGCATACCTACCGCGACATGCGCATACCTACCGCGACATGCGCATACCTACCGCGACATGCACATACCTACCGCGACATGCACAGACCTACCGCGACATGCACATACCTTCCGCGACATGCACATACCTACCGCGACATGCACATACCTACCGCGACATGCACATACCTACCGCGACATGCACAGACCTACCGCGACATGCACATACCTTCCGCGACATGCACATACCTACCGCGACATGCACACACCTACCGCGACATGCACAGACCTACCGCGACATGCACATACCTACCGCGATATGCACATACCTACCGCGATATGCACATACCTACCGCGACATGCACATACCTACCGCGCGTTGTGGCTCACATACTGAATTAACCTCCTACAGAATTATTTCAAGTAGGTAGATATGAATGTATACTACTGGCGTTGTCTTGTGTTATGTTTCAACGCTTGACGCCAGAAGTGTATTTTTGTGCTCGTAAAAATAAATATGTTAGTTAGTAGGTAAGTGTAGACTGTAGGTATGCAAAACATTAATTTGGAATTCAAATGAGATAAGAAGTCGGTTGAAAATACAATAATTGTCCATAAATTAATCTTTATTTAGGTTGGTATGCAATAAAGACATACCTATTGTAAAAGCTATTTGAATATAAATTGTACCTACCTAGTCTATTTTCAATAAATAATAGGTACCGACCCATTGCGGCCCCCTAGCCCCTAGCCCCTAGCGCCCCTACTGAGCACAAATCTCCGCTCAGAATGATACGCCGCTACGGAACCCGTCGTGTCCGAGTTCGACTCGCACTTGACCGGTTTTATTGCGAAGCTCGAGGAAGATCGTTCCAATCGAAATAAGAGAAGGTACAAAAAAATTAAACATGAAATAATTTAATAACATCAAACAATTAATATGTACAACCGAGTGCACTGCAGCTAAAACCGCGACGCGACTCCTCCGCCGCGACTGTCGGCGTGCGACAGCAGCGCGTCGCCGCGCTGCAGCACGAAGTTGAGGGCGGGCGGGGCGGGCGGGGCGGGCGGGGCGGGCGGGGCGGGCGACTCGGGCAGAGGGCGCGCGCGCTCGGCCGCCGCCACCGCGCCGCCCGGCGCCGCCAGCAGCATGGCGGCCGCGCCCTGCGCCAGCGCCGCGCCCGACTCGCCGCCCAGGACGTAGCGCGTGCCTGCAGAATGCACATTAGAACATTAGAACGTCCACATATGGCAGAACGCCACTTCGTCCGCGGGGAGTGGGGACTACATAACCTTTACCATGTCATGTGACCAGCGCCAGCGGTTCAGGCTGTGCGTTGATGTACATGTCATGTCAGTCAGGACTTTGAATTGTATAAATTATACAGATTACCTAAGTATAACTATTTACTGTTATCAGACATGAGTTCCTAAGCACTAAGTACTATGCGTTGCGACAAGCGATCTTCGGCACAGTGTGCCCACTGCCCACTGCCCACTGCCCACTGCCCACTGCCCACTGCCCACTGCCCACTGCCCACTGCCCACTTCCCACTGCCCACTGCCCACTGCCCACTGCCCACTGCCCACTGCCCGGTAACCGGGGCATACAACAAAAGTAACGTCGGTGGCGAAATTTCCACGCAATGTAGTGCCGCCCTAAATTTATAAAAATTCTTATTTAGAGTAAAAATTCAGGAGGTACCTAGGTGCCATCGATTTCAATTTCGCAAGGTTTTCTTCTTTGAGCTTCAGCGGTTGGCTCTTTTCCGGAGAGCTTCTAGTATGTTCGAATGCTATCAACTTTTATATAATAGTACTATATTGTATGTGATTACATTTTTTCTCTGTGGATTACCAACTAGGTATAATTTATGTAGGTACCTATACATATACCTATCGTAAAGTATATTATAAGCTTGTAACAAAATTACGATGCTAATTCTGTTATTATAATTTCGTCAAATGTCAATGTCGTGTTTTAGCTTTTATTACTCATTGATGTCATTATTATTTATTGCCCACATGACATTGGCACACATGACATTGGCACACATGACATTGGCACACATGACATTGGCACACATGACACTGGCACACCCAAAAGTCGCACAATTTTTTAAAATAGTTTTATTGATTGCTGTAATGATATGACGCGAGGATCTTGCTGATCAGCACTTTACTGTGAACTTACTTACCTAGTTATCTGTCTACTGACAATTTTGACAAAGTCGTTTTTCCACTCCGTAACATACGTAATGCCACTATTGTTTGTAGGAGGGAGCTATATGCTCTACAGAAGCGCACTGTACCTACTTCTATTTTGTGGATGTGCACCAACCAGGAAGTTGCACAAAGTGGAAGTCGTGATTTGATACAAATACTATATTGTAATAATATTGTGTCTGTTATGATTCGGAGTGTGGGTGGGCGCTATAAGGGGTGAGGAGGAGACGACCGTAGGTAGCGATAGGTAGACGGCGCGGGCGACACCTACCGCACACTTGCTGGTCCACGATGATGGCGGGCGCGAGGTCGAGCGGCGCGGCGGCGGCGGGCGCGTCGCGCGGCCACGCGCTCGCCGGCACCGCGCCCGCGCCCGCGCCCGCCTCGGAGCCGAACGGCGTCGACAAGCCTCTGTGGAAACAAACACATCGTTCGCTTGTTGTAAACAAACACATCGTTCGCTTGTTGTAAACAAACACATCGTTCGCTTGTTGTAAACAACACCTTTATGCGGCCAAAATGACTTGAACTGCAAAAACAGTCAAAATTAGTTTTGAGTAATCAAGTTGGTAAAAGTTTTTGTTGGTTGAAAAACAGTAATTAAATAGTACTTTTGGTTGCTGAGTAAAGTGAGGGAATAGAGAGCTTCTGCGTTCGTGCAGTGTCTCGTGCCTAGTTGGTGATGTCGCTCTCACACCAGAAGTCAGGAGAACTTTATGTCAGTGAGCATACGTGACGAGCGCCACGTAGGTGTCTCGCGGGTCGACCACAGCCACGCCCGAAGCCACGCCGCCCGGCCACTGTGCCACGCGCGCCGCCGCCTGCTGCTGCAGACTCGATACCACGCTGTTTACAAAAGAACAATGATCAATTATCTTGAGGAAATACACAACAGTAAATAATAAGTAACTCAAGAAGGCAAAAGTTACACAAATTAAAATGGATAGGTTGTGATCCATCCATCCATCGAACCTCGAGTCAGAGTTGTTTTACTTTGACGGCATATGTACCTCTGCAGCACGCTGTCCACAGTGCCAGTGCCGTTGCCGACGTCCGCAGCACCCAGCGCGCTCTGCAGCGCCGCGACAGCGCGCGCGCCGCCCGCGCCCGCGCCCCACACGCGCCAGGCTCCCGCGCGCACGGGCGCCGCGCCCTCCGCCCACCGCACCGCGTCCGAGCAACGCCACGATAAGCAAAGCTCTGCAAACGTACATACATTATAGTAATCTACTTGTAATAGAGAACCTGATTGTTGACCTACTGTTGCCTATCAATAGATAGACAGACCAACATACCTACTGCTCAAACTTTTGCATAATATGCTTAGCTTAGTGTAGTGTAAAGCACTTAAAGAATGCCACGAAACTCCATAACTAGATACAATATGTAGTAGACCATAAGGTAACTAAAAAAGGCTAACCTAACTATCCCTACCTACGGTCGCCTCCTATCACCCCCTATAGCGACCGCAAACCAACCATTAAACTAGTTGTTACTCGTCTTGTATTAATCATATTATTTGTCTTGTGTAAGACGACTTAGTTTGCGTAATATTTAACCGAATTGTTTAAATCTCAGTAAGTAGGGGTACTACTACGAGAGGTAGAGTATATCTCGTGAAAGTATACAATGTGCCTTCTTGACCTAGCGATAACAACATATAACCAGCTCTAGGTTATCAATTATATCATAGTTGACTTTTAAATAATAACATTTCTGCTATTATTGAGCACATAGATTAATTATTGGTTTCGCTACGATTGAGCATTATAATGATGATTTTAGAGCCTCAATAGCTCAACCGGTGTAGGAGTGGACTGAAAACCGAAAGGTCGACGGTTCAAACCCCGCCCGTTGCACTATTGTCGTACCTACTCCTAGCACAAGCCTGACGCTTAATTGGAGAGGAAAGGGGAATATTAGTCATTTAATATGGCTAATATTCTTTAAAAAAAAAAAAAAAAAATTATTAGGTACCTACGTAAATAGTAATCTCACACTTGGCAGTCATTTATGTTCAATCATCTACAAGTAGTATTTCAAGGTAAATACAGACGGGCTTCCAGTCCGAGAGATGGTGTTACAAAGTGTAGACCTTGTATACTCTATCCACCGAAACAAGTTACTATAGCGCTCTCTCTGTTACGCTATGCGATATAAAGGATAAGGACAAAAATCTTATTGGGCGCTAACCATTGTAATCACTAACCAATCACAAACGAAACTATGTTTTCTAATTGTGTTTCGAATGTTTTTTTAGAAGCTTATCCAGTTATGGCCTTTTAAGGAAGGAACAAGTGCTCGCCGCGCATCTTCTTCATTCCATAGAGCACCATACATTTTGCACGCACCCGGTGCGCTTGCTATATCAAGCCCTGCATCAGAGAATGATGTGAAGTAGTACCGCTGCTAGTGTTGTGCTGCAACGCGTCGAGATAGTCAGCCAGGGCGGGCTCGCTGCGCTCGGGCGCCGCGTAGCCGGGCAGGCCCGCCGCCGCCGCCGCCGCCGCCAGCGCCGCCGACACCGGGTACCCAGCCCTACGGGACACAAGGTTCGGTTATCAATTTGTACAAATCAGATAGTCAGCCAGGGCGGGCTCGCTGCGCTCGGGCGCCGCGTAGCCGGGCAGGCCCGCCGCCGCCGCCGCCGCCGCCAGCGCCGCCGACACCGGGTACCCAGCCCTACGGGACACAAGGTTCGGTTATCAATTTGTACAAATCAGAAACTGACTGACGGCTGTTGGTATTGCATACGCTACAGACACGTAAATTTTACAAGTATGATTGTAGCTACACTACACTATTATAACTATACAGAAATTATTTTATAATTACTATTCGTTCGCTTTAAAAACGCGTGGTATTTAAAAAAAATTACTACGATGTTCGAATTTCCAGTTTCTAGCTGTTTTAGGAAGATTGTTTAAAATCGATGGTAAAATTTGTATTGATCAGACAAACTAATAAGTAGAGACACCCGAGAGAGTGTATTGTCGTCTAGTTCTTTGCTTTAAATTTCAAGTCGCTAGTTCATCGGGAAGGCAGCTTAAAATCAATCACAAAATTTGTACCGTAGAGGAAACAAACAAACATGCCGACGAGAAGGCTAGTTAATCAAAACGTGTGTATACAATGGATAATTTAAGATAATGACGTGTTGTAGCAAGCCTGTGTTCGGCAGTGTACCGGAAATCGATTTGTAACTACCTCCAACTTAGGTTGAACTCAAACGGGGCAAAAAGTGAACGTATGAGGAAGGCGGTGTGTGTGTGTGTGTGTGTCCAGGTGAAGTGTGCGGCTGGTGGACGGACGATGTCAATGAGAGGGAACTGCCCCTGACCTTGCGAGGTGTATGGCGGGCTGCAGCAGCTCGCCCCAGGGCCGCGTGCCGTAGCGCCGGTGCAGCGCCGCCAGGGCCGCGAGCAGGCGCGGCGGCCGCTCCTGGCCGGCGGCGGCCGCCTCCACGCCGGCGCCCCAGTCCAGCACGGTGGGCAGCTGGCTGCGCGACGACCTGTACTCCCAGTATATCAGCGATCCACTCCTGTAATCGAACAGTGATACCCAAACTTGTTATGTCTCGCACTTTAGTTTTAAGTGTACGTCATTAATGTGATGGTCATCATCATCATCATCACATTCATTTAATAGTTAAGCGACGATAGGGTTCCGCTGTGATTCTATAGAGGGTAGAGGTCACACTACTCTTTTTGAGGAAGTTGCAATGGCGGCTATCTAACTATTTTGGGACAGTGCAAAATAATGTAATAAATGCAGTGTCTCAATACTCAGTGAGTCATGAGAGCAATAGCAATAAAGCATGGCAGCTAAACACATTTTTATCTCAGTGTAAGATCGTACAGTAGAAGGAATGACGGACGCGGCGCCGCGCCGCGCTATCGGACGTGGCGCCGCGCTATCGGACGTGGCGCCGCCTTGGACGATCTAACCTAAGGACGCGCCTCGCATGATTATTCCCCTCTGTCAATAGTAATGGATTTTTAATCCACTGCGTTTATAAACACTGTTTGCGGAATCGATTTTGTTAGTTTAGATCGTCCAAGGGCGCCGCGCACTGCCCGCAGCCGACGGAATTGCTCAATGGATCGTGAGTGTTGCGATTGATAGCCATCGGCTCTTGCACTATACACTGCAGGCTGGCCTGTGGCCACTGGCCACTGGCCATGGTTGTATCGCATCGATCTTATGACAACTTTCATCGTACTACCTACTGTAATTAGTTTATATTTTTATCGGATTTAATTAATATTATAAAGTAAATAAAAAAGAAACGCTAGTGTAAGCTGTTATTTAAATTATTTTAAAATAAAAACTTAATTAATTACGCTATCTGTTACGGATTGTCAACACTACGTAACAACTCCACGCCTGGCAAGTGGCGGCCTCGCTCCCTGCTGGCTGCTGCTGCTACATGGTTCCAGTAGTCACTCACAGATGGCACTTTATAACAACAGGCTATGTCAGTCGAATATAATTATTATCTACTGGCTGTCTGCTATCAAACGACTTTATTTATTTTTAGTAGGTAGCATCGTTATGGTAGTAGCAAGTAATTTAGTGTTAAGACACTAAAATCTTAATTAGGGTTCCCTAAAATCACTAACGTTCACCCCGAACTAACCTTGCGGACCTTCGCCTGTTAAAATGCTTAGAGCAATAACGCAAGAAGTTCGCTTCACATGACCACCTATTATTTATTGTGAAATTATGCGTGTGTTCTGTGTGTGTGCGCGCCGCCTGAAGTGGCCTGACTATAGCAGTTGCTTGCGACTCGTTTGATATCAACTCCATTATTGTCGGTTACTGTGCCTCTTCTACGGATCTCTTCATTTCTGTTTTAATCACGTTGAGAAATTCAGAGCTTTCTCTATTGCACTGTGCACATTTCTGCGCTTTCTGGCGAAGTTGTCTCTATCTCTGTCTCCGTCGAGATGAACCAGCGCGGCCGGATCTGTTACAATTGTATATTGAGTAGGACGAGGGGAGTGGGGACATACGCGTCGAGCGAGGTGCGGTGCGGCGCCAGCACGGCGAGGCAGAGAGCGGTCGCCACGCTCGCGTCCGCCGCGCGGCCGCCGCGCCTCAGCGTCGCCGCGCCCGCGCCCGAGCACGCCTCCGCCGACGACGACACCGAGCCGTGCGGCACCACCTGCGCGAGACAGCCGACATTACACCCTACACGACCACGAGCGGGCGCCACTGAGGGTGCCGGGTACCGGCCTCGTAGTCCCCTGCGTATATCTGCGTGAGGAGCGCGACGGTGACGGCCAGCGTGAGCGCGGCGAAGGCGGCGACGATGAGCCGCGGGCCGCCGCCGCAGAGCCGCGCGCCGCCGCCCGCCGCGCCCGCCCTCAGCGGCACGTCCTCTCGAAGCTCCACCACGCCTGCAACACCACACGCCCTATTACAAGATCTGGCACGCTTCAGGCGGCCGAGCCGCGCGACCGGCGACCGTGCCCGCGACGACCGGTACCCAATGTAAAGTAAAGGAGAGTAAAGGGATGACTGCAGTAGTCCATGCACGACCTGACTTGAGCTTGATACAAAGCAATCAGTTGGCGCGGCGCGAACTACCGTGCTTCAAGTTGATGTTAGCCGAGATGTTGAGATGAGACCTAATGATATGATCAGTGATAGGAAGGGGAAAAGACTCCGTTTCGCTGTGAGTAGCCAACAACAGCCTGCGTCAAATGGGCATCACTCCGATGTGAACCGGTTGTGAAGGTAGAGTTGCACTGTGCGGTGTGCGCAGTGCAGTTGGCGCTACCATGGCATCTCTGAGGCAATTGATCACGGAACTCCACCCGGTGAGCTCCACCAGGAACTGGATTTGTTCACATCGAGAGAATGGAGAGTTTTGAGAACCTCCTTTTGAACGCGAATCTCAGGCATTGTGGAGTTGCAAATTGGGTGGGCAGTACGCATTCATTCCGCACTCGGCCCGCGTGGTGGACTATGCACAAACCCTTCTTATTCTGGAAGGGGACGAGTGGGGAGCCGGCGATGGGTGATCTCATACGAACTTGTATCGAACTGACCCTCAGGCGCTGGGGAAGCAATAGATGCGTCAGATGTAAAGGCAGCCGGCAGGGATGCTCCACAGAACTTTGATTGGACGATTTAACAAGGAACCAAAAAGCTTTGCTGCGACTCGGGTAAACGTTTGTTCTCAGTTTCCTTGTGCGGTTCAATTGAGACTTTTTAGGGTCCGTACCTCAAAAGGAAAATGTCTGTCTGTCTGTTTACGTTCTTATGTAACTTACCAGAAACATTGAACTCCTTCAACTGAAGAAAAGCGAATAACAAGAATCTTGTACCGAAGTTTCACTTCCAATTAATCAATTTGCAGCTGTGCCTATAAGGGCAGTAGCTACCTAACCTATTAACACTGCCCAGTGCCCAATGCCCAGTGCCCAGTGCCCAGTGCCCAGTGCCCAGTGCCCAGGGACAATGACAGTACTCATACAATTAATTTAGAAATCACTTGTTATATTATATTATTTTGCACTGGGTAAGTAAAGTCGGTGCCTACTTTGAAGCACGTATGTCTATTAGCGAAATGGTATTTACTTAATTACCAAGTTAAGTAAGAGTTCCACAAGTTTCGTTGAAGCTCTTTATACGGGAACGAAGATCGTGTAGGTACCTACCGAGTTTCCAAGAAAGCTAAGCGTATTTTCAAAAAGTTTAATTAGATATTCAAAGAGAAACGAATAAGTAGGTACCTACCTACCTTTATTTCCCTTCCGAACATTTCGAGTGCGTGTTCAGAGTAAACTGGATGGAAAAATAACTTTGTTAATGAAAGTAGGTATAGTATGCGACACGTTGAGATGGCAATCAAGGGGGGGACGCTCCGCACACCCGCACATCCCCTGCGCTAATCCTGTGCGGGAAAGTGCGGGGCTTCCTCCCGCCTCACATCCCAATTGCCATCTCGACTTGGCCCGAACTATAGGTACTAAACTGTATGGACATGTACCTACCTACTACGTGTCATTATTTCGCATAATTTGCCGCACTTTTAGGTATTTATATTGTTTTGAATGTTATGTACATACAGTTTTAATCTAATACGGAGTTACATAATACGTATGCGGGGAACGAAGCCAAAGAAATGAAGAGATCCAAAGGTAGGTATTACTTACTTAGATATTAAACTTAGGTTGTAGGTACGAGTAGGTACGAGTAGGTACGAGTAGGTAGACATGTGGGAAGTTCCTTTGCTGTGACATTGAAATCCATTCGCGCTTGCAATTGTGTAACGTCAGATCAAATGCGTGTCGATGTAAGGTACCCTTTACTAGGTTCAACAAACAAGTAAAATGCCTTGCTACCTGCCTGCTGCCCTCGGAGACTCCATTCCCCGTCCCTTCGTTCAGCTTCACGCCCGACTTTCGTTACGCTACGGACAAGGACGGAATTGACAAAGCTCGATGGTTTGGCCTTTCGGCAGATTTGAACATTGCCTGGACGATCCGAAGCGTGCTAGTAGCTATTTAGTTTATGATTATAGCACTACAATACTGATATTGTAAAGTTGATTTTTGATAAAACGGATGTTCGAGCGTCCGGCGAGCGACACGACGACGCGACGACGCGCAGACGCCGCGTCGCGCTCCCGGAAATGAGACATTGTTGTGGAGATACACAACAGTCAACAGCAGGTAACGGGCGCAGACAAATCGAATCGCTGATAACGCTCCGGGCAAAGTATAGATGTTCTTGTCTGTGTGTGTGTGTGTGTGTGTGTGTGTGTGCTTTCCGACAGAGCCAGAAGTAGGTAATGTTGTTTCGTCAATGTAAAGCCTGGCTTTGCGTTTGTGTCAGATTCAAGGGCAAAGAACAAGGCTAGGCTAGTGTCCCCCTCACCTGGTGGAGAATGTAGATCAGGACTGCTCGACATGGTGAAGCTGGTGGATAGCCTTCTCTTCTTACATTCACCTGCAAAACAGTTTATCATTGTTACAATCATTATCTTCCAGTGCATTACACGATAGATTTTGCCGCCCTATATCTACCCTCGAATCTGTTATGCTGTCTGATGCTTATCTGATGTTATGCTGTCTGATGCTTATCTGATGTTATGCTGTCTGATGCTTATCTGATGTTATGCTGTCTGATGCTTATCTGATGTTATGCTGTCTGATGCTTATCTGATGTTATGCTGTTGACAGATATGTGGAATCAATTGTTCACTCTTAGTTAGAGTGAGTCGAGTGACTCAGCAGAACGTAACGTTAGTAAGTACTATTATATATTCTGTGGTATGTATACTTCGATGGCTCCTAACGCTCTACAGATTTCACTTGTTAGATACAGTGCATGTGTTCCGTGGTTCCGTACCTACTTCCAAGTAGTACCTGAGTAGGTAACTGTCTCAAGTCACTAAGAAAACTTTTCTTGATACATATTATGACAATTGAATCGTCGGTGTTGATTATTCTAGCTGAGATTCTAGTACTAATCTGGAAAAAGCACATACCTAAATAACTTTTATTCAAGCGATGTGTGTCCAGTGTTCACGAAATCTATTTTCGCAGTTCACTGGCGCGTACCTACCTGCCTACCTGCCTACCTGCCTACCTGCCTACCTGCCTACCTGCCTACCTGCCTACCTGCCTACCTGCCTACCTGCCTACCTGTCTACCTGCCTACCTGCCTACCTGTCTACCTGCCTACCTGCCTACCTGTCTACCTGCCTACCTGCCTACCTGCCTACCTGCCTACCTGTCTACCTGCCTACCTGCCTACCTGTCTACCTGCCTACCTGCCTACCTGCCTACCTGCCTACCTGCCTACCTGCCTACCTGCCTACCTGCCTACCTGCCTACCTGCCTACCTGCCTACCTGCCTACCTGCCTACCTGTCTACCTGCCTACCTGCCTACCTGCCTACCTGCCTACCTGTCTACCTGCCTGCCTGCCTACCTGCCTACCTGCCTACCTGCTTACCTGCCTACCTGCCTACCTGCCTACCTGTCTACCTGCCTACCTGCCTACCTGCCTACCTGCCTACCTGTCTACCTGCCTGCCTGCCTACCTGCCTACCTGCCTACCTGCCTACCTGCCTACCTGCCTACCTGCCTACCTGCCTACCTGCCTACCTGCCTACCTGTCCTACCTGCCTACCTGCCTACCTGCCTACCTGCCTACCTGCCTACCTGCCTACCTGCCTACCTGCCTACCTGCCTACCTGCCTACCTGCCTACCTGCCTACCTGCCTACCTGCCTACCTGCCTACCTGCCTACCTGCCTACCTGCCTACCTGCCTACCTCGTCACAGTCAACACTGCTCTGTGGACAGCCGTGCGATCCTCCGCGTTGTTTATCTACACTAATTCACCATTTCGCTGCGGTGCGAAACAAACAAACAAACAGTGGAACAATACTCTCTGTCTAAAAACTTGTCCGCCGCCGCAGCAGGCAGCAGGCTAACTGTTTACTGCGACGTGCCGAGGTGTGGGTTAGCGACTAGCGTGCTCACTCGCCGCGCGGCGTGCGCAGGAGTGGATGACGTCAGGCGTGTGGCTGCGCGTGCGATGAGACGACACGGCCGCGCCGCGCCGCTGCGGACTGTACACGGATTACCATTAGGATAATTTTCTTGTCTGCTACGATCATCACAAAATCAGCTTTTTTTGAACGTTAGCTTTTGCCTTCAACTTCGTCCGTTACGTGTCAACTGTCAAGCTGAGTCTCTACTCTCGAGTTCTAATCGATTGCTTTTGACAAACACAAGCTTATGTTTAACATGATTCTTAGCCTTATTATGTACGTTCAACTTAACTAATTCACATCTAAGCTCAATGATATTAGAAGAAAAGACTTCTAATATCATTGCCTGAGCTATAATATTGTTACCTACATTATAAAACGAGCTACGGAACCGGCTCTACAACAAAATGATCTGGCAATAATAGTGTAATACAAATAAGTAAGTACTTACAATATGATTTTGTACTACGTATTAATTAATGAATTAATTAATGAATTAATTAATTACACACTTAGCAGTAGCACTTACAACATTACGGATTGTATTAGAAAGTATACGTCTGAAGACGCCTGAGGTAGCGAGGCGTAGTGAGACATAAGACAGCGCCGTCTCTGTCCAATGCAGTGAGTGAGAGGGAGACGCTGCACGGTGAATGACCGGGAGATGCGCGCGCGCTGATTCTCTGCACAGCGTCAGTCAAGTTCAATGGCGACTGTCGCTACAGAGTCGAGACTCTAATTACAACTAGATAGCCTAGTGGTTGAGACGTCGGGCTCTTATTTGAGAGGTCGGGGGCTCGATCCGGGCAAGCACCTCTAAATTTTGGTGTTACCTATGTGCATTCAGCATTAGAGACCAAGATATCACTTGCTTGAATGGTGAAGGGAAACATCGTGAAGAAACCTGCATGTCTGAGTGCTCATAGTTGTCAAAGGCGTGTGAAGTCTGCCAATCCTTGCCGGACTGTAACAGACGGAGGACAGCAATATTGAAACTCGGCTCGGCTTCCATGCGCTCCGCCCTCGCTCTCGACCGCCGTACTGCCGCGCCGCGCCGCGCCGATCCGCTCCGCGCCGGCCGGCATGCGAGATGACTCTATTATTTATTGTAAGGCTGTACATTGTTATAGCAGAATAATTACAGCAGTCGCACGTCATCTATTGGTTGACGATGATGATCATCAGCTTTGAATCAGGTCATCTGAAGATTTCAGGTCTACTCAGGGTACACCTGAAATCTTATAACTTGGAGTTACTTTGTGCCTACATTTTACAAATTCTATGTCACTTTGTTATTGCATATACCTATTTATTTTGTACACCTATTTGGTGTAGTTGCTTAGATCCTGATCTATTGCTTTTATAGTTAGTCATTTTACAGTAACAAACTGTTTGGTGTGCCTTTACAATAAAATAAAATAAATAAGCACTTATGTAGAATTAAACTTGCTACGGAGGAATCAAACCACAGCGTGTTACTTGTTAGCTAAACCTGAGTACGACAATAATGTAGCCATCAGTGATACAATGAGCATTGGCATTCAGATCCGCGCGTCTACTGGTGAGGCTTCCTAGCATTACTGCCTGCTGTGCTGAGAGCTACGTGTGTTGCCGGCGTGATCCCGCGGATCGGACGTGGGCCGCGTGGGCGCCGCGACGCACGCTCACGTGCCGCTAATGCGCCTAACGAGATTACCTGTAGTTCGACTGAGAAGCCTCGCAGGTCAAATCCTGTATAAATTCCAGCGCCGCACCGCGCCCCACGCATACCGCACCCGAGTGTGCCTAGTTACTACAGTGTACTGCAAGTTATTCAGTGAGTCGACAAAATGGTGTACAATTTCAAAGTGTTTAAAAAGTGCTCCCCGAACGGAAAGATCACCCTGTATATGCCGAAACGGGACTTTGTTGATCACATCTCTTATGTTGAGCCTATAGGTGTGTTCTTCGTGAAACCCCTAATTCATCATTATCATCAACCGAAAGACGTCCACTGCTGGACAAAGGTCTCTTGTAGGAACTTCCACATGCCACGGTCTTGCGCCGCCTGGATCCAGCGGCTCCCTGCGACTCGTCTGATGTCGTCCGTCCACCTAGTGGGGTGTCTTCCAACGCTGCGTCTTCCGGTGCGAGGTCGCCATTCCAGCACCTTGGGACCCCAACGTCTATCGGTTGTACGAACTATATGCGCTGCCCGTTGCCACTTCAGCTTCGCAACCCGCTGAGCTACCCCCGTTGAACCCCTAATTAATAACATATCATTAGTTAGCAAACCAGTTAATCAAAACGCCCTTCAAGTCCAAGACTCTCGACCCTCACATGCTCACAACCGATAAAAGATAACTCGTAACAGACGTGTCGCAAATAAGAAACCGCCGCGCCGCCTCGCGCCTCGCGCCTCGCGCCTCGCGCCTCGCGCCTCGCGCCTCCATCTTGCGGCTAATTTGAAGGCTCCCTTAGTAATATTATGATGGCGATGTAATAGCTTTTTTTCTTTTGTTAAAAAATTCAATAAAAATGTCAGGAGACTTTCACTGAATTCTTTTTAAATTAGGCACAATCAAAACAGGCACCGCACTGGTAGTTTCTCTGAACTGGTAGTTGCAAATGTTCATCATTTTTTCGTTTTGCTCGATTTGAATGCGCTTCCTCGCGCGTACGTTAGAAACATCTATGTATGTAATAACATCGTCTGTGATTGAGTTTTCTGAATTCATCAATTGGTCTGATCAGCTTATGTTCCTTGGTAGGAGATATCGGGATATCAATGTTGTAGTTGAACAATAGAGTCAGCTAACATATGGACGATACTTTAATGTTCATTTAGGATTATCAGATTTGATCTGAAGCAACTTGGAAAATCGACATTTTCTATTCAGAGATCAGAGATATTTTATTTCGGTTTATGTATGTACCGTTGTAAAAATTTTGTCTGATCTTGTTCCATCTCAATAAATAATCGTAAACATACAAAAAGACGCAACATACGTAAAATTTCAACAAACAAAAAAGTATAAATATACATCAACAATATTTTCAAATAACTTAGCAATGCCATACCACAGTCAGGAGTGAACTAGAGTGATTCAATTTTTGGCGTTGGTTGATGCGCTGCTCGTGACGTAAACGCCACGTTGGTAAACCAAAAGGAATGTTTGCTTGATATTCATGGGCATCGTCAACAGTCAGCTCTGTATATTCCAGTGCAAGGTAGCCATTCCTGAATTCAAGAACCAAAGCACTAGTACCTTCCCAAAGTCTATTGGCTTTTTGGATTATGTGGCTGGTGTTTCTAAGACTCGTTTTAAAATGAGGTCATGTTCTGGCAGATGGCATCGTGGTGGTGGACGAGGAGTACGTGCGCGACCGGCGCGTGTTCGCGCAGGTGGTGTGCACCTTCCGCTACGGGCGCGAGGAGGACGAGGTCATGGGGCTGTCCTTCTACAAGGAGCTGTACCTCGCCTCCGAGCAGGTCTACCCGCCGCTGCAGAAGCGCCCCGGCGACCTCACACGCACGCAGGTAGCACGCACATAGGTAGTGTATCACAGCACCATGTGGGAGCATATCCATCATCTCCACGGCACCCCACTTCATGCAAGATCGCGCCGAACAGGCGTCCATTCCCTCGCGAGCTTCTGCGGTTACCACAATGACCCGCCTGCCCCCGACGCGGGTCTCGCTGGCGAAGAACAGGACGACACCAGAGATTGATGACACTACAGAATTTGACATTACACGGAGAAGATATTACAATAAAGGATATGTCCAAGATGACAGCTTGGGTTTCCAGGCCAAAAATAAAAGGATCCAGTTAGCAAGGTTATAAAACTCTAATTATAAAATTCAATGCCTGCTTCGTGGATCATTAGACTGGTTAGCTTAAGTCGGCTGCAGACATCGAGTACGGCGTGGGGCCAAAAAGTTATTGGAGTCCTGTCAAGAATTTTCAGTTGCAACCGGGAGTTGGGAAGTTGACATTGTGCGCCAGATATACAACCGTGCACCGGAGTAGAGATAGGAGTGCCTTGGAGATATATTATGAGAGTCCTAATGCAAGGAATAATTAGTCAAGAAAATATTCCGTCAGATCAAAAATACCGAGAGAAAATAATGGATACGTTTTAAAGTGAAAATTTAAAAATATGAAATGACTTTAGCTCTGGTATATCACGGCTGTGACGCAGAGTTTAGTGGCACGCTCTTGAATCGCGAAGCTACAGCGCGACCTACCTCGTAGTTGAATAATTTAACCTCATTACCGCTTCATGTTAACAAGCTGCACTACCAGTAATTGCATCAGTCCCGGGCCAGCGCTACAGGACGCGCCGCCATCCCGGGACGAGCAATCTAAGCTTGGGAGGGATAACACAAACTCCAGACGAACGACACTAGACTGGCCGGGGCTGCGCTCAACTTGCGCTGCGATATCAGAGATCCGTACAAACTTTTGATCATCCACATTGTTCAGATAGATTGATGATGTTTTGGCAAATAAGAATATTGTGGTTGATTTGTATGACAATGCAAGAAAATAACTGAAATTGTATTCAAAATTATAGAGATGGAACTTGTATTAACTATTCGACTCGAACTGTACCTACTTAATAAATAAAATTGATAGAGAAAAATTGCAAAATTGTCCCATAAAAAATTTGGATTCCAACTCCTCAATCCATGGGATTAAAAAAAATCATGCGTTTAAATGTTTTTACGAAATTTGGTACGGAGATATCTTGCTTTCAGGGGACGGGCTACTATGGATAAGCTACTTTATGTCCTGGAAAATCAATAGTTACTTTACCACGGGAATTGAAAAAACAATCTATACGGTCGAAGCTGCAGTCATCAGCTAGTTCTGGAGTACAGCAACACTAAACAGTCCACGATTGAATACCCTGAGCACGCAACTTCGAACTTATATTGAATTATCGGGGTGCCCTAATTGGATCGGCCGCGGCTGGGGGCGTCGAATCAAATCCTTTCAGGGATCAATACTCGGCGTGAAGTGAGCGACAGTGCTGGAGGGCTGATTATTGGACAAACAATAACTCAAACTGCGGACAGACGAGGGATTGTGGGCCCGCGGCGGCGGAGACTGCGGGCCTCGCGCCAATTGCGAGATGAAATATCAACAATCGACAGAAAAGTTTTCAGGATTGTTTGCTTGGTTTGTTCGCGTAGGGATGCCCTGGCGGAGTGAACATGTTGTGACTTTGCCACAGACTAGGACTATGCCAACCATTATTTTGAATCGTTTTCGTATAAAATGTTTTAAGAATTCTTAATACATTAAAGCATAGTGCTGCCGCTGACGCTAGATCCCCTCGTTAGTGGGTATACTAAGTATACGGTAAGCAACAAGATTTAGGAAGGAAGGAATTTGATAAAAGCTGTGGACCTTTGCCTAAAAATTAAAAACTGACCTACCCTTTATCCTGTAGGTAACTTCTCGAAGTTCCATAATCTCAAGACCAGTGGAAAATGTTTCAGGAGCGCTTGGTGCGGAAGCTCGGCGAGAACGCTCTGCCGTTCCGGCTGACCCTGCCCGCGGGCTCGCCGGGCTCGGTGACGCTGCAGCCCGGCCTGGAGGACGAGGGGGAGCCCTGCGGCGTGCACTACTACGTCAAGCTGTTCGTGGGCGAGACGGAGATCGACCGCACGCATCGCAGGTCTGACCATTCCTCCTTGCTATCATGTCGACACCACATCCCCGCTCGCCGGGCTCGGTGACGCTGCAGCCCGGCCTGGAGGACGAGGGGGAGCCCTGCGGCGTGCACTACTACGTCAAGCTGTTCGTGGGCGAGACGGAGATCGACCGCACGCATCGCAGGTCTGACCATTCCTCCTTGCTATCATGTCGACACCACATCACCGCTCGCCGGGCTCGGTGACGCTGCAGCCCGGCCTGGAGGACGAGGGGGAGCCCTGCGGCGTGCACTACTACGTCAAGCTGTTCGTGGGCGAGACGGAGATCGACCGCACGCATCGCAGGTCTGACCATTCCTCCTTGCTATCATGTCGACACCACATCACCGCTCGCCGGGCTCGGTGACGCTGCAGCCCGGCCTGGAGGACGAGGGGGAGCCCTGCGGCGTGCACTACTACGTCAAGCTGTTCGTGGGCGAGACGGAGATCGACCGCACGCATCGCAGGTCTGACCATTCCTCCTTGCTATCATGTCGACACCACATCACCGCTCGCCGGGCTCGGTGACGCTGCAGCCCGGCCTGGAGGACGAGGGGGAGCCCTGCGGCGTGCACTACTACGTCAAGCTGTTCGTGGGCGAGACGGAGATCGACCGCACGCATCGCAGGTCTGACCATTCCTCCTTGCTATCATGTCGACACCACATCACCGCTCGCCGGGCTCGGTGACGCTGCAGCCCGGCCTGGAGGACGAGGGGGAGCCCTGCGGCGTGCACTACTACGTCAAGCTGTTCGTGGGCGAGACGGAGATCGACTGCACGCATCGCAGGTCTGACCATTCCTCCTTGCTATCATGTCGACACCACATCACCGCTCGCCGGGCTCGGTGACGCTGCAGCCCGGCCTGGAGGACGAGGGGGAGCCCTGCGGCGTGCACTACTACGTCAAGCTGTTCGTGGGCGAGACGGAGATCGACCGCACGCATCGCAGGTCTGACCATTCCTCCTTGCTATCATGTCGACACCACATCACCGCTCGCCGGGCTCGGTGACGCTGCAGCCCGGCCTGGAGGACGAGGGGGAGCCCTGCGGCGTGCACTACTACGTCAAGCTGTTCGTGGGCGAGACGGAGATCGACTGCACGCATCGCAGGTCTGACCATTCCTCCTTGCTATCATGTCACCATCAATCATGATCACTACTGAGGAATGGTTTCCTCTCAGAATGAGGAGAGTCTACCACGCGCTGGCCCAGTGGGCATTGACAGACTTTACACATCTTTGAGAACATTATGAATAACTCTCAGCATGCAGATTTTCTCACAATAATTTCCTTCAGCGATAAAGTGAGTAATATTTAGTTGTTTAAAATGAACATTATATTATTATATACATGAACTCCGAAAGTTTCTCTAAGTTATCAAATCAGAAATGAGAAGATCTGCAGGTCAATCAGAGTAACCGACATAGTTCAACGGGTTGCGAAGCTAAAGTGGCTATAGGCAGGACACATAATTCAAAAAATCGATGACATCCTCCAGGTGCAATAATGGTAACCTCGCACGTAGCGTCGGATCCAGGCGGCGCCAGACCGTGGCACATGTGGTAGTCCCAACAAGTGACCTAGGTCCAGCAGTGGATGTCCATCAATTTGATGTTGACGATAAGTACTCGAACGCTAAATCGTTTGCTGGTCCAGATTTGCTGGCAGGCGAAGCTGTAACCAGCTCTAAACTAGACTGTAAATCGATTTCTTAGTAATTAGCACATTAAATTGTAGGAGCACGGTGGCCCTGGGGATCCGTAAGGTGCAGTTCGCGCCCGACAAGCCCGGGCCGCAGCCCTGCACCGTGGTGCGCAAGGACTTCGTGCTGTCGCCCGGACAGCTGGAGCTGGAGCTGACTCTCGACAAGCAGGTGACGTCTTGGCCCTTACTAGCTATGATATACAGAAGGTGCAGTTCGCGCCCGACAAGCCCGGGCCGCAGCCCTGCACCGTGGTGCGCAAGGACTTCGTGCTGTCGCCCGGACAGCTGGAGCTGGAGCTGACTCTCGACAAGCAGGTGATGTCTTGGCCCTTACTAGCTATGATATACAGAAGGTGCAGTTCGCGCCGGACAAGCTCGGGCCGCAGCCCTGCACCGTGGTGCGCAAGGACTTCGTGCTGTCGCCCGGACAGCTGGAGCTGGAGCTGACTCTCGACAAGCAGGTGACGTCTTGGCCCTTACTAGCTATGATATACAGAAGGTGCAGTTCGCGCCCGACAAGCTCGGGCCGCAGCCCTGCACCGTGGTGCGCAAGGACTTCGTGCTGTCGCCCGGACAGCTGGAGCTGGAGCTGACTCTCGACAAGCAGGTGACGTCTTGGCCCTTACTAGCTATGATATACAGAAGGTGCAGTTCGCGCCCGACAAGCTCGGGCCGCAGCCCTGCACCGTGGTGCGCAAGGACTTCGTGCTGTCGCCCGGACAGCTGGAGCTGGAGCTGACTCTCGACAAGCAGGTGACGTCTTGGCCCTTACTAGCTATGATATACAGAAGGTGCAGTTCGCGCCCGACAAGCTCGGGCCGCAGCCCTGCACCGTGGTGCGCAAGGACTTCGTGCTGTCGCCCGGACAGCTGGAGTTGGAGCTGACTCTCGACAAGCAGGTGACGTCTTGGCCCTTACTAGCTATGATATACAGAAGGTGCAGTTCGCGCCCGACAAGCTCGGGCCGCAGCCCTGCACCGTGGTGCGCAAGGACTTCGTGCTGTCGCCCGGACAGCTGGAGCTGGAGCTGACTCTCGACAAGCAGGTGACGTCTTGGCCCTTACTAGCTATGATATACAGAAGGTGCAGTTCGCGCCCGACAAGCTCGGGCCGCAGCCCTGCACCGTGGTGCGCAAGGACTTCGTGCTGTCGCCCGGACAGCTGGAGCTGGAGCTGACTCTCGACAAGCAGGTGACGTCTTGGCCCTTACTAGCTATGATATACAGAAGGTGCAGTTCGCGCCCGACAAGCTCGGGCCGCAGCCCTGCACCGTGGTGCGCAAGGACTTCGTGCTGTCGCCCGGACAGCTGGAGCTGGAGCTGACTCTCGACAAGCAGGTGACGTCTTGGCCCTTACTAGCTATGATATACAGAAGGTGCAGTTCGCGCCCGACAAGCTCGGGCCGCAGCCCTGCACCGTGGTGCGCAAGGACTTCGTGCTGTCGCCCGGACAGCTGGAGCTGGAGCTGACTGTCGACAAGCAGGTGACGTCTTGACCCTTATTCACTACTACATAATAGTAGCACACTTGCAGCTGACAACCGTTTTGCAATTTCAGATCGTGCATTTCGCAAGTTTTAAGGTCAATAAGAATTTCAAATTTTTCCGCCTCTCGTGTCAGGACAGCATTGTTATTTTCATTGTGTACCAATCTGATGATGTATAATTAATAATACGTAGTGCGACATAACTGAAAGACTACAAAATTGGTTACTGCCTAGATAGAGGCTGTGCAGTGAAAAAAGTGACTAGAAAGTCGCTGATTCACAGGGCTCCAGTATAAAGTAAGAGGTACTTGGAAAATATATCAGTAGATGTAAGGCGTGAGCAGCATTGACAACCAATTATTATTATACTATGAAAATTAAAAAAATGAAATCACACATTCAGGCGACCTTCTCTATGGCGGGTGCAGCGGCCATCAGCGCCGAACAGGTCAAGAGGCGCAAATTATGAAAACCTCGATGGGAGCTTCGTATTCGTGCCTTTTGGTGTGGAGACCTTGGGACCGTGGGGCCCGGGGGCTCGAGCTCTTTTTGAAGAAATTGCGAAAAGAGTTATCGAGTCAACCGGGGACCCGAGAGCTGGCAGCTACCTTGGTCAAAGAATTAGTTTGGCCATCCAAAGGGGTAATGCTGCCAGCATCTTGGGTACAATGCCTCACTGCGGTGGTATAAAACTTAGAATACCATTATTCAAAAAAAAAAAAAAATTAAATGCATAATAGGAGCTAATATTTTGTTTCTATAAAAAAACATGAAAAAAAATTAAATTTATTCATAAGTAAAAGTTCTTTTTCTAAACATCTGAAATAACGCGGATTATTGAAATAAAAAATGATTTTTTTTTAATGTCGAGGCTTAGCAAATGACGTTTTTGATCAAATTACCCTCCTAATTCTAAGAAATTCCCATAATTAAGCAGAATGTCAATGAATTTTTTTTAATTTTGTCGTGAATAAATATTTGTAGCTGTGTCTTTGACAATAAAATTAATCAAAAATTTACAATAAATTTAGCGAAATTGTGTTTATGAGATATTTCATTGAAGATATATTTGCTTCGGAAGTATTTTCAATTTGATTAGAAGTATCAATGAAGCTCTGTTATAATTATTTTTCTTGTTTCGTTTGACAATATTTATTCTAATTAATTATTATAATAGGCATTTAATAAATATTGTATTAGTTTATTAGTAAAAATTATGTGTTTGAAATATTGTAGTTCCACTGATGATAGGATCGATTGCCGGTTTTGATGTATTTTTATTTCCAAACAATAAATGTAATCGGAGTCATTTATTATAAAATAGACACTCAACTGTTACTGATAGACATTTAGAGATACATATATAATTTTAAATCAGAACTGTGATAAAACAGTTCTCCAATAGAGGTTTTTATTTATATTAATGATATAGATATTCCTAATAAAAGTAATGAAGAAGGACAATTTACTCCTCCTTTCTTCCCTTTACATTTTCATCTGACTGAACTAGAAGAAATAGTACCTAGTATAAAGCTATGTTGCAACAAAACACAGAACATACTAAAGAATAGAAGCAAGAAGTTTAAAAATTGTGCTAGCGTGCTAAGCCTTATCACTAAAGTAATCTTTTAAAGGCAACCCGAGCATATGAAACTAGCAAACGCTAGTACAAGAGGTAAGAAGAAGAGTGTAGAGACTGACTTAAGTTTGAGAGGAGCCTATAAAGTAGACAGTCAGCAGAAGTTACCTCTTTGTATCTGAAATGACCATGTTTCTGTTAATGCTTACTTGCGACTTGCAGCTGTACATCCACGGCGAGACGGTGGCGGCGAACATCAGCATCCGCAACCACAGCAACAAGGTGGTGAAGAAGATCAAGGCCAGCATCCTGCAGACCGTGGACGTTGTGCTGTTCCAGAACGGCCAGTACCGCAACGTCGTCACGGGCGTCGAGACGCAGTTAGTGCACATTTATTTCTAATTCCAACCGCTAGGATATGGAATGCCCTTCCGGCAACAATTTTCCCTCCACCTTCAAGTCAAGAATGAATAGGTATCTCTATGCAAGTGCGTTCCATCTTAGGCTGCATCATCACTTGCCAGTAGGTCTGGTTGCAGTTAGTCTATAAATTTAAAAATCTCTTTCCAAGGTCCTCAATAAAAACCTTGGGGTGATGGGCTTTAGAACTTCTCGCGGCCATCACCCTTGAACTGATGATAATTCAGTTGCCACATAATATGCAACATGGAAAGGTAGTAAAGAGATTGGCGAGCATTAGCTTTCATCATTCCTATAAACTCATTATCCATATTTTACTCTGCATTACTGAATTCTGAAAAACTATCCGTAAAACAACCTCTTCATTCTGAATGTGGGAACAACGCTTCATTACAGACAAGTCTTTATATCGCAGGGGAATTTGAAGGAGTAGTGAACTTGAAGGTTAGTGAAATGCTGGAGTCCCTAATCTTTGAAAGAAGCCAGTACATGAAATTGTCCAAGGCAAATTAGGTTATTACTCTACTTTCTATTGAAAGCAAAAGTGAAGAGGCAGCAACACAAATAGCAGCAGGCCACAGTAGATTCCATGCACCAGTCATCATGTTATTATGCGCAGATTAGGTATGTTTCGAATTAAAACAATCCTTAAATCCTGGTGTTTATCTATGGGGCTAAACATCACAGTGTTGTCTATAACGGTATTGGGTGTCCTCAGAGACGGATGTCCGCTGCAGCCGGGCGCCAACATGCAGAAAGTGGTGCAGCTGCGGCCTACGCTGGGCGGCCTGCGCGACCGGCGCGGCATGGCACTCGACGCGCAGCTCAAGAGGACGGAGACCACCCTCGCGTCCACCACCCTGTACGATCTTTTTTCTTCTTGCATTTGTCGCGGCTTACGCTTGTCCTGAAGCTCTTGTCTTATGATCTACTTCGTCGTAACGATCTTGGCTGAGTGGTCCTGGTTATCACGAAGCGACGTCATTGACGGCAGATGTTGTATGCTTCACGAGCATTTACCACTCCTCGCTGCTAGCCAACAGCCTGGTACACTCGTGCAAGGGACCGCCCACATCAAGCTTAACATGGTCGGTCCATTGTATGGGCGATCCTCCTCGCCCTCCGGTGCGCTCCGCTTTGTTCTGCACGATAAGGCATTAGATAGAGTCACTCTCACGCCGGGAGATGTGTCGGAAGAATTTTAAATATGCGACTGTACTAATGAATCGCCCATGAACATTTGCAGCATCAGAGGAACCACCACTGCGTTGCCAGCTTTTCAGGAGTTCGTTGATCCGCCCCATGTTGAAATCCAGTGGGACCACCGCCAAAGGGAGTTGGTTCCACAATTTACATGTGCGTGGGAAAAGTTCTTGTTGTCAACCAGGGTCTGAAGATGGAACAAGAGCCTAGTGATTGTTGACGTAGCTTTGTGCTGTAGATTTTTTTGTTAACGGGGGGAAATCCTGGGTAAGGAAGGGGATCAGGCTATGTAGGATAGGACCTACTAAAACTTCCTCGGTGGCCACCCTCAGCGCTTGTTGGGAGGCTCCAAGATCTCTTATGAACACATCGTTGCCCCCGTTGCTCAACACCCATTGGGTTCGTCCCAGAGAAAATAGCTGATCAGTGTTATATCTCCGCAGCCTGCTGGACCCGGAGCAGCGTGACGCGTTCGGCATCGTGGTGAGCTACAGCGTGAAGGTGAAGCTGTACCTGGGCGCGCTGGGCGGCGAGCTCAGCGCCGAGCTGCCCTTCATACTCATGCACCCTAAGGTGAATCACACTACCACTATTTAACCACATCTATGGCTCCTTCAATGTAGTCAAACTGATTTTTCTTATAATTCATATCTCCTGTATTGGATAGAAGCAGGCGTCACTTCAGTCCATGATATAAGGAACACAAGCTTAATTCACTATAATCTACCAAAACAGACAAAACTGTACGATAGGGTGCGATAAATTTTTTGAAATTCCTTCGGGGTATGGAATGAAACGGATATTTGTTCACCAAGGGAAGCAACAGCTGGTCGCTAAAAGATTTAAAAGACGATTCTACTATCTTATACTTACCCTAATCGCCATAATAAATAATTGACGTTCGCAGGAGGGGCGCGGGCGGCTGGTGGCGGCGGACAGCGAGGTGGATGTGGAGATGTTCCGCCAGGACACCGTCATGCACCAGGAGAGTGTCGAGGTGTACTAGCGGCGCCTCCATGCCGCAGCCGACACTGTCGCCCGCTACACACTTGCAGGAGGGGCGCGGGCGGCTGGTGGCGGCCGACAGCGAGGTGGATGTGGAGATGTTCCGCCAGGACACCGTCATGCACCAGGAGAGTGTCGAGGTGTACTAGCGGCGCCTCCATGCCGCAGCCGACACTGTCGCCCGCTACACACTTGCAGGAGGGGCGCGGGCGGCTGGTGGCGGCCGACAGCGAGGTGGATGTGGAGATGTTCCGCCAGGACACCGTCATGCACCAGGAGAGTGTCGAGGTGTACTAGCGGCGCCTCCATGCCGCAGCCGACACTGTCGCCCGCTACACACTTGCAGGAGGGGCGCGGGCGGCTGGTGGCGGCGGACAGCGAGGTGGATGTGGAGATGTTCCGCCAGGACACCGTCATGCACCAGGAGAGTGTCGAGGTGTACTAGCGGCGCCTCCATGCCGCAGCCGACACTGTCGCCCGCTACACACTTGCAGGAGGGACGCGGGCGGCTGGTGGCGGCGGACAGCGAGGTGGATGTGGAGATGTTCCGCCAGGACACCGTCATGCACCAGGAGAGTGTCGAGGTGTACTAGCGGCGCCTCCATGCCGCAGCCGACACTGTCGCCCGCTACACACTTGCAGGAGGGACGCGGGCGGCTGGTGGCGGCGGACAGCGAGGTGGATGTGGAGATGTTCCGCCAGGACACCGTCATGCACCAGGAGAGTGTCGAGGTGTACTAGCGGCGCCTCCATGCCGCAGCCGACACTGTCGCCCGCTACACACTTGCAGGAGGGGCGCGGGCGGCTGGTGGCGGCCGACAGCGAGGTGGATGTGGAGATGTTCCGCCAGGACACCGTCATGCACCAGGAGAGTGTCGAGGTGTACTAGCGGCGCCTCCATGCCGCAGCCGACACTGTCGCCCGCTACACACTTGCAGGAGGGGCGCGGGCGGCTGGTGGCGGCCGACAGCGAGGTGGATGTGGAGATGTTCCGCCAGGACACCGTCATGCACCAGGAGAGTGTCGAGGTGTACTAGCGGCGCCTCCATGCCGCAGCCGACACTGTCGCCCGCTACACACTTGCAGGAGGGGCGCGGGCGGCTGGTGGCGGCCGACAGCGAGGTGGATGTGGAGATGTTCCGCCAGGACACCGTCATGCACCAGGAGAGTGTCGAGGTGTACTAGTGGCGCCTCCAGCTCCCTGCCGCGCCCGACACCCCACTATCCCGCCCGCTAAACACTTGTTAATAAATATCCCAAATATACCTAATTGTGAGATTATAATTATTGCCATTACAGTATTAATTTGTCATAAAATATTATGATGGTTAAAATTGAATATTTTTGTATTTTATTCGTTTGAATAGATCGTACTCTACATAATTTGTTAGAAGTTAAATTGTAGTTAAGGACTAGCGTTTGCTTTTTGTTTATCATAGGTTTAAAGATGGATCTCAAAATAGTTAATTATTTATTATTTATAATAATATTATGCTTGATTATGTCATAGTTATTAAGATTACTATTTAAAAATTATATTATGATGTAGGTTCTGAACACTAACATAAAGAACTTATTATTAGTTAAATAGCAGATGAAATTTTTTATTAATTGTTATACTGTAGGTATGTACAGTTCTTATATACAGGGTTACAGGAAAATAGGACACGATCCCGTTAAGGGGTTATAGTACAGGACATTAGCTATCAAACGACCCCTAAAGTGCTTATGCGAAAGTGTATCGTTTTCGAGTTATTCATTTTTTTATTTTTTTCTTGGTAAAAGGGTGTTTGCCACTTTAAAAATTAATAAAAAAAGGAACAATGTATTTCTGCAGATTTTTTTTTATTTCTTGCTAGTACATATCCTTGTTAATAATAAACAGTTATAAAACTAAAAAAATCTTCAAGCATTTTAAAATTACAGCCCAAAAACTGTACAAGTTTTCGAATTTTAAATTTAATTCTTTGAATAACTTGCAAATTTTCTGTAAAACTTACTATGGCACTTATCTTGCGGATTATTTTAAAAACTTCTACGTTTCATTAGCTATCCATGGGTACAAAAAAATTACAAAAAAAATCATAAAATCAAGAAAAAATTACACAACAAAGAGACCAGGTAGAAAATTCTAACAAATGCTATTGCCAAAGAATTAAATCAGAATCTATGCAAAAACGAGTTTAATGTAAAATAGTTAAAGATTATTTTTAATGAGGTCAAAAGGTAACATAAAATCAGTCAAGTGCGAGTCGGGCTCGCACACGAAGGGTTCCGTACCATCGTACAAAAAATAACACTTTAAATTTTTTTTAAATTTTTATGGCGGCCATTTTGTAATTTTTAGTATTTGTTGTTATAGCGGCCATAAAAATACGCATTTCGTGAAAATTTCATGTTCGTTCGTCCGTCCGTCCGTCTGTCCGGCCGTCCGTTTGTCTGTCAGTGGACTGTATCTCGTGAACCCTAATACGTAGAGACTTGAAATTTTTACAGAATGTGTATTTTTATTGCCGCTATAACAATAAATACTAAAAACTACAAAATGGCCGCCATAAAAATTAAAAAAAAATTAAATAGTGTTATTTTTTGTACGATGGTACGGAACCCTACGTGTGCGAGCCCGACTCGCACTTGACTGATTTTATGTTACCTTTTGACCTCATGAAAAATAATCTTTAACTATTTTGCATTAAACTCGTTTTTACATAGATTCTGATTTAATTCTTTGGCAATAGCATTTGTTAGAATTTTCTGTCTCTTTGTTGTGTAATTTTTTCTTGATTTTACGATTTTTTTTGTAATTTTTTTGTACCAATGGATAGCTAATGAAACGTAGATGTTTTTAAAATAATCCGCAAGATAAGTGCCATAGTAATTTTTACAGAAAATTTGCAAGTTATTCAAAGAATTAAATTTAAAATTCGAAAATTTGTACAGTTTTTGGGCTGTAATTTTAAAATGCTTGAAGATATTTTTAGTTTTATAACTGTTTATTATTAAAAAGGATATGTACTAGCAAGAAATAAAAAAAAATCTGCAGAAATACATTGTTCCTTTTTTTATTAATTTTTAAAGTGGCAAACACCCTTTTACCAAGAAAAAAATAAAAAAATGAATAACTCGAAAACGATACACTTTCGCATAAGCACTTTAGAGGTCGTTTGATAGCTAATGTCCTGTACTATAACCCCTTAACGGGATCGTGTCCTATTTTCCTGTAACCCTGTATATTTATAATATAATTATTTAATGTTTTTTTTAAGTTGTACTAATATAGGTACCTATTTTGAAATTTAGAAACCGAAAATGTCTAGGTGATAATATTATGTTGCAATAAAAAATATTTAGCTGAATAATGTTCAATGCTTTGCAGTTTTATTAATTGGCCTACCAGTATTTAATATTAACTATTGCTTACAGAATGAATTTATCCGTTATCTTTCTTATATAATAATGGAATTAACATTTTTAGCAATAACGTGTCAGCCTCTCTTTCTGCTAGTATTTTTAGACTGAAGTGATTCTTCATAGCGTCGGTACATAGATATAATGTGTTATATTCTGGAGACTGGATATTGCTGTGTCCATGTAAGTACTTTTACGGGCAAAGTTAGATAGACAGAAAACCGATATCCTACCGCAACGGGTCAATATAAAACCGATATCCTACCGCAACGGGTCAATATAAAACCGATATCCTACCGCAACGGGTCAATATAAAACCGATATCCTACCGCAACGGGTCAATATAAAACCGATATCCTACCGCAACGGGTCAATATAAAACCGATATCCTACCGCAACGGGTCAATATAAAACCGATATCCTATCGCAACGGGTCAATATAAAACCGATATCCAACCGCAACGGGTCAATATAAAACCGATATCCTACCGCAACGGGTCAATATAAAACCGATATCCTACCGCAACGGGTCAATATAAAACCGATATCCTACCGCAACGGGTCAATATAAAACCGATATCCTACCGCAACGGGTCAATATAAAACCGATATCCTACCGCAACGGGTCAATATAAAACCGATATCCTACCGCAACGGGTCAATATAAAACCAATATCCTACCGCAACGGGTCAATATAAAACTATGCAAAAGAAAAAAGTAGATAACGAAGCCACAAAAATGGCGAAAGTCACGCGCCTAGGATGCCCTCGCGCGGGTCGGATCGTCGGACGATACAAATACAATGCGCCGGGAACGGTACGCGGTATATTCGTGGTACGCCAGTGCTACGCCTGTACGCCAGTGGTACGCCAGTGGTACGCCAGTGGTACGCCAGTGGTACCTACGCAATGGAATTTAATTACAATGTATCGGCCTTCGATCTAACCTACTAAAAACATGTAAGTATTATGTATGTATCTTCCTCGTTTGTTTTCCCTGGATTATAGTTTTCGGGTGTGTGTTGTATAGCGAGTGCCCCCCTCCTCCTGTCGGCCAGTCAGCGCCCGGTCCGGGGCCGGCCCGTGTCCGGCCCGGCGCGACGCGGATGCGGCACGACACACATCACATTTGTCTAACAGTAACTGGGATGTATGACCCAGTGGTTGTTATCATCACATGGTTACAATACATGGTCGCTAACTAATAGACCTCATAAGGAAGCTCAGAGTCACACTCCAAGAGTCACTCCAAGCATAGCTCTCACCATCGCGATGCAGCGACCTATTATATTATGCTCGGAGTAAACATATAGACAGACACACTTTTGGCATTTATAATTTTAATAAGTGTAAGTAAGTATATATTGGGATTACGATTCTTGTTGGAAAGCTTTGAAGGCAGCTTTTCTGTGGCTTTTTTTACTTTATTTTTATTTTCAACACCTACCTCTTTACCTCTAACTTTACAGGGACAATCCTGATTCGCGTTCAAAAATTCTTAAAATAAATAAATCTTGTATCTAATGTAATGTTATGTGTTCGAAGAACATCATCATCATCAACCGATAGACGTCCACAGCTGGACATAAGTCTCTTGTAGGGACTTCCACACGCAAAGTGTTGCGCCGCCTGAATCCAGCGGCTCCCTGCGACTTGTCTGATGTCATCCGTCCACCTAGTGGGCGGTCTGCCAACGCTGCGCCTTCCACTGCGAGGTCGCCATTCCAGCACCTCGAGAGCCCAACGTCTATCGCCTTTCTGAACTGTGTGCCCTGACTACTTCAGCTTCGGTTACTCTAGTTCTCCTACAGATCTTATAATCTACTAAATCATGCCCATGACTTCGTCCTCAAGGATTTAGGTTATTTAAAAATCCCATGGGAACTCTTTGATTTTCTGGGATTTGTACGGTTGGGCTGTGAAAGAATAGCAGACCGACAGACAGACAGACACACTTTCACGTTTATAATATTAGTATGGATGAAATAAGTTTTGTATTTATTCCATCAGAAAATAAGAAACGTTTGTCAGTAAGGTATTCCCAAAGGTAGGGAGAGCAATGAAACACGTAAGGTATTCTCCAAAGGTAGGGAGAGCAATGAAACACGTAAGGTATTCTCCAAAGGTAGGGAGAGCAATGAAACACGTAAGGTATTCTCCAAAGGTAGGGAGAGCAATGAAACACGTAATGTACTTCCAAGACAACCTTTAATCTCGTCCAAAATAAATAAGTCAACAGTAGGGCGAACTCTTTGAGTTGTTTTAAACTTTATATTAACAAATCGCTTACAGTTAGTTAGTTAGTTACTATCAGACATTATCCTACTATGTTCATAAACTTCAGTCGGTCGATCGTAACATAAAGCTCTATCGTAACATAAAGTGATATGCGGTGATGATGACCCGGCTAGTGGACCGACCTATTCGACTTGAATGCACCTGCGAATTCCTCCTTCACAGATGGCTACGCCGCGGCTACGCGCTACGAACGCGAGCGCTGCGGGGCTACGAATATACAGTCCCATCCGTGAGGAACTTTAGGTAGGTACACGGCGTTTCAGAAACAACATATTTTCCTTTCCTAGCTAATTTATTGATCCTTAGGATCAAGGCAAGGATTTAAGAAGTGGAACCACAAAGACTTTTGATGGTTCTAATTAAATCCGTTCTTGATTCTTAAGAATCACTCCTACCAAAGGAAATATCTTTGCTCACGGAACACCGTATTATTGACTTTCTCGTCGTGTACAGATGTGATTAACTAATAGAGCAATGGTCTAACGTAAGACTGTCCCGTGGATGCGTCTGCGTTTTGTATATCATATGGTTAGGCACAGCTTACAGCTCTAACAATAAGTTGGACTGACGAACCAATACGCGACCAAATAGAAATTCCTCATTTTGTACTACCGAATAAATTGACAAATCACACACTGCGCAAGCTCAGGCATTTCACAGCATAGTACTAGCTATGCTCGCGACTTCGTCCGCGTGGACTACATAAATTTCAAACCCCCATTTAACTCACTTAGGGGTGGAATTTCGAAAAATCCTTTTTTAGTAGATACCTACTCTTTATAAAGTAAACACCTTCTAAATTTCATGTCTCTAGGACCAGCGTTAATATATTTAAGTCAGTCAGTCAGGACTTCGAATTTTATACGCGCGACCGACGTCAGCGTAGGAGGAATTGTTTAGTGTTTATCTTGGCGAGCTAATGTATGCTCAATGCTCATTGCGCGTGCTCTTCGCAGTTCATGTCACAAGTCAAACGATCGTCCGAACTACAAAAACCTTGTGTTGATCGTAGATCTAAACAAAATACATTTCGTATCCTAAATAATAATTATTTAGATTGTTGTGAATGCAATGGGCAGACAGAAACTAAGAGAATTTTTAAAGACTGAAACAGACACGATGCGCAGCGGCAGCGCAGTGCGATCGCAACGTGCCTGGCAGCTCTAGAAGTTATAAATACAAGGAACTATATGAAAGCGATCACAATGTGAAGCGCGAGTCTGACACACTTGCATTCACACGCTGCTGTAGTTTGTCATACAATAGTTGAGGCTCTAGTGTAAGCGTTCAAGTTAACGTTGGTTTAACTAACCCGAGATGAGCACTATGTTTAATTTATCATTCAGCCTAGACCACAGAAATCAGAATAAGTATAGAATAATGCAATGCGCCAATGACCAATGACACACACTAGCGTGTTATTGTAAAAGTAGACTTATTTGCCTCACACCTCAATTTACTATGCTTTGGATGATATGATGTATTTTCTAGATATGTTTTATAGATATGTTTCTGAATTATTTTCGTATGGGCAAATCGCTCAAAATCGGCGACACAGTTCCCCTATTCAACAGGAAAATATTTAGAGTTCTGTGGTATGGACTGATAAACGTTACGATTTGACAGATTACTGACTCGGGTGCCACGTTTATCAACACGAAAAATTACACTCAGGGACTGTTCTTATTTGCATAGGCTTACGCGCACGTTTAGTATGCGTTTTCCGTCACGCGTATTGTGTGTTCGAGCCTTAGAGGTCGCTCACTGCAACTTCTTGCAGCGATACAGTCGTGATACTGCCGCTGCACTGGTCGTACGCCCACGTAACAAGTGTCGATGCAGACGCGATGCAGCTTCGATGCCGGCATGCTGCCGCGGCACCCCCCGCTTGTCTTTTACCCGATGTCGCTCGAAACAGTCGCGCGTCAGCAACGATGCAGAAGCGTTGCTGAATCGGTACTATGCGATTGTGTCACTACTGAATCGCTACTGTCGCGCGCTGCAAATGCGACTAACGGACAAAAGTAGCCATGCATTAACGAATCGCTTCAAAAAGTCGCCACAAGCGAACTCCCTGTCGCTACATACCGAGTGAACGCGTCTTGAGCGCCGGATATTGCGCTCCGCCCACACTTGCACCAATACCGACCAGTGCTGTACCTACTGTACCTACCACTAGATACTGTGAAATTATCAACTTTCCACTTTCCGCTACTTCAAAGAAAACTTCCCAACAAATCAACATCTAATAATATCATCCAAAAATAGCTTCACAAGTTCGCGGAAAAAAAACAATATTATAATGATCGGTATTGGAGTGCGGAGGTAGGTGGGTAGGTAGGTGGGTAGGTAGGTGGGTAGGTAGGTGGGTAGGTAGGTAGGTAGCTGGTACATGCTCCTCGTTATTTACATTTGTAACTTTCATTACTTATTAAGTTTATTGAAGCCAATTCAAGCCGATAATTGATGTAAAAAGACATTTTAATAATAATAACCGACTGCGTGGGAACTTTGTAACTTAGTAAAAGTTGGTATCGACTATAAATGACTTTCTAAAAAAATAATTAGGTATATATTTCTGCCACGTTCCCTTTACCATAATATTGAGTATCTCTTTATAAAAAACTGAAATATTGTTCGAGGAAATTAGTTATTTACTTGCGAAAATATTATAATTTTGAACGTCGCATTTTAGTAATTTCCTTGAGAAGTGAGACGTGACGTATTAGACATCTGAACGTCCGTCATCGGAGTTCATCCGTCATCCGTGAGAATACCAGCGATTATCTACGACATAATTTATGTCATAAGCTTCCATACAAAACAAAATGGAACGTATTTTCACGGACTCGGATCGGATGAGTGCGTAACCGGCGTTACGCTTTTATTTGATGACAAGTACGTAATAAGTTATTAGCCTTTGACTTCGATGTTACTTTCATAATAAGTGACGACGCAGTTTGAGATGGAAGCAGACTAACTTGCTAAAGGTATGCCAAGTGGTACCTAACCATAATCTGATTCTACGCGGCTCGTACCAAAACGATCGTTTAGCAGTACGTATTTGGCGGTGGAGTGGTAACTAGCCACGGCCGAAGCCTCGCCTGGCGTTTATATTTTGTAGTTAGGTATGACCGGAAAATATAACTCAAAGCATGGTCAGTATTGGTGCATTGTTAATTCATAATGTGAAGGGTTTTCGACATTTTCATACAATCCAATATGTTCGAGTGTGTGACCAAGCTTAAGAATAAAAAATATACAAGATTCTCACTTATATTACTATCAAGTAAATAATTATGCCCAGATATGTCGGAATTTATTTATAGTCTAGGAGTCGCCGCAGCGAACTCTGTACAAGATGTGTACTTAATTGTACTCAAAGAGCTTGATTTTTATAATTTCCCAGGCCATAGGTCCTTTTAGTGAAGTAACGAACCACAGGCAAATAGTGCCTACTTCCTACATCTGTAGGATAGCTATAATAAACAGAGTTAAAACTCATAAAACCCCCTTTTTAGAATGCAGAACCGTCTGGTATCGACACACCCTGGATCTTTTCTTTCAAAATATTAAATAGTGAAGTCTAGATCAGTAGTAATTTTACATTAGGTAGTCAAAAGGTTTTTTTAAATAATATTTTTCACTAAAATTCTTGAATAAAAAGGAAGGCCAAGAAAAGAAAAATAGAAAATATGGAGCAAAATATTTTTTTTCACCTTGTAGTGCCTAGTAAAAGTTGCCTTGTAAGACTAAACTTCAAGAATTGTAGGTACTCTGTAGTTGCCAACTTGTTCTGAGCATTTGTGTGTAAAGAAAGAAAACAAGTTATTAAGTAGTTTTTATTTTCAAAACCCTATTCACCTCGTGGTTCATACTTCACGTACGACCTCCGACAGTCGAGTGTTAGCTCGCTCAGCCGACTTTACACCTAACGCTGATCGCACACCGAGCAGCGCGCCGCACAAACCGTACGCACCGAACGCTATTAACTTTATAGCACTCAAATGAAAAGTGTAATAATACGCGATAATTGCATCAGACGAGCTGAAGAAGTCCAAGAAGTTTTTGTCAAAGTGGCAGCATTACATGTATTGTATTATAATAACAAAAATCACAGCACGCTGCTACAACCGTTTGCAGCGCACAACTATATACTTAACCATTTATTTTCTTGCACGCCACGCCACACCACTAACTGAGAGATCTATAGTCTACTGCAAGATGTATATAGTTGCTTTGCTTAACTTAACTTAGTTGCTTTAACTTTAAGTGTACCCTTTTTAGACTTAAGTTTATGTTAAAATGTGTCTTAAGTGTGAGAAAAGCTCTATATATCTCAGCTTAAAAGTCGTATTCAGGCAGTTAGGGGTGTATGTCAATTCATTGATTTCAGCTCCATGCAACCGGCGCGGCGCGTACGGCGCGCGGGAGGTGTGCGATCAGCATAACACGGAAGAAGTAACAAATACTATTTACACACATAATAATATGATGACCGTCTATCTATTGTAAGTCGAATTAGTTAGACATGTAAAAAAGTGGCAAAGACTCAGTCGCTTACATCCTACTATGTACATCACAGGATTCTCAACCAAATAACAGATAGATCATTTTGATTTTATTAATTATATTATAGTCTCCGAATTAACACTAATAATTACAGAATAATCGGTTCTAGCAATAGATGCTCCTGAAAATAATATCTTACAAAAATTAATAAGAGAAATTCAAGTTTGCTTCGAGTGTAACTTTAAACGTCAAAATTACAGGGAATATTATCATGATAATATATAATATTCCATAATAGTTTACAGATTAACACCAACTCTTGTGACAAGACTGTTTTCTCCAAAACTTACACTCAAGGAAAGTAAAACATATCCTAGATAATTACAAATTACAATGTAGGTACTTATTCACAATCGGTAAGTTAAATATTGAACGGAATTGGGTATCGAAATAAATAAATCATCGCTACAACCGAACATTCAACTTATACGAGTCACGCAGCAGGTAATGACCGCCAGATGGCGTCACCGTCAGCTACAACATTTACATAGGACATGAAGGAACGCGCGCTCGCCGGCGTACTTACGCCTCCTTCGTCTCGAGCGGGCCCAAGCCGAGGCACGGCGGCTCGAGGCGCTCGAGGACCGCGGGATGAAGGCAGACAACTAATTAGAGGCACGAGGAGCCTTCCACACCGACCGACAAAACTAACACAACATTGAAACCTCCTTAGTAAGTCAGGAGCTGCCGCAGCTCAAGTGCTCGTGTTCAAGTTTTCTTACTTTTATATAATGTTAGCTTAGAATGTTACATTTCCTATGACGCGCACACTTGTATGTTTATGGAATCTTTTTGTTTGAATTTTAGAGGTTCACAGGAATAGTTAGATAATAGAGGGGTTAGGGCGATGCAAAAACGCATTTCCCAGCGACAAAAAAAACGGCAAGCATGCCTAATATTTCGTCGAGTGCAAGAAAGTAAACATCGGTGTGGAAGGCGCTCGCTCGGGCGCCGGGCGCCGGGCGCCGGGCACCGGGCCGGCTTAGACGCAGGACTCCGGGATCCGGTTGTCCAGCAGCTTCTCCTTGATGGCGTCCACGTTGAGGTCCTGCGTGGGCCGCAGCGACGCGGACGCGCTGCGCCCCAGCGCCGCCGCCGGCGCCGCGGAGCGCGCGCCCCACGTCCACGAAGCTCCGGGGCCGTTGCACGCCTGCAGGTCATGGGAAATCTATATAAGTAAAGTGGTTGTAGCCTCAGCCTTCTATTCTGGAGGTCGGGGGTTCGATCCTAGGCACACACCTCTAACTTTTTTGGAGCTATATGCGTTTAAAGCAATTAAATATCACTTGTGCTTTAACGGAAAATATCGTGAGGTAAATGTACATGAGAGTTCTCTATAATGTTCTCAAAGGTGTCCGCACTTGGCCAACGTGGTGGGCTATGGCCTTCTCATTCTGAGAGACCAATAGTGATCCAGCGGTGGGTACTGGGTAGTTAACGTAGACCGTGATATTGTGCCGCCGCGCCGCCGCGCCGTGTGGAACCGCTGCGGCCGCGGCTGTGGCCAGTGCATCGCCCGCAAGCCTGACGGCCGATGATCGCAGAGCTTGCGGGCGGCGCCGCACGCCGCACGCCGCACGCCGCGGTATTCCATGTATTCGTGTTCGTGTGTTGCGGGTAAACACCGCTCCGTGAGCTCCTCGCGTAAGCGTAATCCAATCAAAACAATGTGTAAAACAATTCAAAATTTCAAGTGTTGTTTTCCATCGTTTTATGAATTTACTTCTATAAATTAACTTCAGTTAAGATTATAATTTATGAGTGAAGTCGAGGAGGGTCACTGTTCAAAATGTACTTGTAACTATATCAAATAATCTGAGTACATTTGTTATAATGAAGTTTGTAGCGGTTCCAGCGGGCGGGCGGGCGCGTGACCCGCCGGCCGCCCGCCCGCCCGCCCGCCGTGTGACGGAGAGTCAGGGACAGTAATTAGTTCACTTATCGCCACATCTAGTGGGGTGCAGTGGGCCACTGGCTGCACCGAGTGGCGACTTGTTGATGTTGCCATATACAATTTAATTAAACAAAACGAGGCTTACCGATAAAGATTGATTTAATATTTATTATTAACTTGCTGTTGGATGTTTTCATCCGCTTGATTTTATTTTGTGGGATAGAATTATTCTTCTGTTCCACTCTAGGATGCAACTTTATACCAAAAAGATAACGCTCGGAATTTTAGCCATATGGATATAGATTTAAAAAAATTCTGTTGGAACTCTTTAATTTATGTCATTCCTCGGTATAAATTTTGTCAAAATTGGTTAAACGGATGGGCCGTGAAACCGAAACAGACAGACAGACACACTTTCGCATATTTATAATATGGACGGATTAATTAAGTATCAAGTTATTTTACAAGCAATAAAATAATGTCGTTTAATTAGGGAAGTAGTTTTAATTTGGAACATGTTTACCTATTCTCTACTGCTGCTAGAGGAAGCCGTAATCGTGGCCCCACGAGCTGAAGGGTGAGTGCACAAGAGGAGCTGATAACACTATCGCGTTAATTAAAACGCGCCCTCCCGCCTCACCGGCCACACAGGTGTTGGAACACCCCTCTTGTCACTCACGGAATCTTTTCAAATGAAGCCTCAATAACTCAACGATTATAGCGCGGAATCGAGAGATCGGCGGTTCGAAGCCCACCCGTTGCACTATTGTCGTGCCTACTCCTAGCACAAGCTTTACGCTAACTTGGAGGGAAAGGGGAATGTTATTCGTGATTTACAAACAAATATTAGTACGCTATGTCGCTATGTCGACATTGCAGTACAGGCGATGCACGATGTGTGAAATAGAGGCGATTCACTAAGATATATGCCACAGTGTAGAGTTATTGGCCAAGGGGGAGCACCAGAGAGGGGAGGGGGGTAGACCAGCTGCATTTTAGTGTGAAGCAGCGCGTGATCTGCAGCACAGCCGAAATATGAGCACCATGTTAACGGCGATATTGGAAGCACAAATCAATTCGACGCCTATTTTCTTTAAAGTCGACGAGCTCCGACCCTCGGATGTAAGATAAATAGCGCACTTATAGTACTTAAGCTCCATTTTCGCGCGTTTCTGTAGGACATCTGTAATACTTGTAATGCCTTATGAGACTGGAGTCGAGAAAATATACCAAGTCTTCGTTTTATTTACGTTTAAAAATGGATTTAAATGTCATGCAAATTCCACAAGGGCAGAGATGATTCCTTGACGCTATAACTTTGATAATCTACTGAATATAAATGTGTATTCACTTTCCTCCAAGAAGCGACAAGGTCTTCGTAATTACCGTTAAAGCAAAGATATTTAATTGCTTAAAGTGCACGAACTCCGAAAATTTAGAGGTGCATGCTCGGGATCAAACCCCTAAACCCCTAAAACCTACCCTGGCTGTTACCGCTTAGTATTATTTCTTGTAATAATCGTTTTGGCAATCTTTAGTAACCTTCGGGAAACTTTAATAGTAAAAGTAGAAGACCTTTTGACAAGACAAGGTCGGCCCGAGGCAGTCTGAGCTCGTTTCTAAGTTTCAACAATCAGCTATCAGCGACTCGCCTTCGCCGACTAAGCGTTAGATGATCTGCTATCAAATTATACTCGTTTGACGCTTTATCGGCCGCGAATTTAGTTTGATGAAGTTCGACGTTTCTGTTTGACGAGTCCTTGGCGAAGCAACTCTCTTTCAACGCAATTATGAAGACGTTGTCGAAATATTTAATTTGGCAGCGAATTCCTTGGAGCGGTTTGACGGTAGAGCGGTAAATATTATAATTTGAGACAGCCGCAGAGTTGGCGGGAGAAGTTTCTGGCGCGCGTCGAGCCGAGTGGTCGTACTGCGCCGCGCGCGGCTGCACTGTGGCGACGAGCCTTCACACGGATTATGATTATAATTAATACAAAGTTATAAGAAACACTACCCATATTATTATAAAATATGTGGAAGTGTGTTTGTTTGTTGGTTTTATTGGTCTGTTGGTTTGTCTTTCAATCACGCCGTGATGGAGCAACGGATCGGTGTGGGGGACATAGAGTTTCTACGAAATTTGAAATCCTGAATCCACGCGGACGAAGTCGTGGACATTAGCTAGTTCATATTATATTCATAGCATTGCTTATAATCTAAATATATAAAAGAAAAAGGTGACTGACTGACTGACTGACTGACTGACTGACTGACTGACTGACTGACTGATCTATCAACGCACAGCTCAAACTACTGGACGGATCGGGCTGAAATTTGGCATGCAAATAGCTATTATGAAGTAGACATCCGCTAAGAAAGGATTATTGAAAATTCAACCCCTAAGGGGGTGAAATAGGGGTTTGAAATTTGTGTAGTCCACGCGGACGAAGTCGCGAGCGTAAGCTAGTTGCTTATAAAATATAATCTGTGAGTTCAAAATAAATATGTTGAATCAGAAAATATTTGATAGCAACGAACTGATAACTTTTTATGAAACATACGATCGCCGTTGTCAGCATATTGCTGATAGAATCCGTCCGGTGAAGTCAAGAATTGAAGTGGCAGACAATATGTGATATCTTAAATATATAAAACCGGAGTTATCTGTCTCCCGAGCGTCCCCGGGCGTCCCCGGGCGTCGACGCAGGGCTCCGCAGGGACACTTAACAAAATATTATCGGCTATCTGCGACGACACGGAGCGCGCTATTGAGTGGCCGCAATAAAGATACCGCCTCGATCGGCAAACATCAACTGAGTGAGGGTAACCGCCACATTCCGCCACATTCCACCACATTCCGCCATATTCCGCTCACGGACTCGTGGGCTCATGCGACATCCTCTCCTCGCTGCGAGGCTTATGTACACGTGCCGAGTACAGTGGCGAGCCAGTGCTCAGCTAAGAACCAGAGCCAGGGCGCGGGCGGCACAGTCACATTCTATGTATTAGCTTCGGGAAGCTACCGGAGTTCGCGCACTAGTGGTGGTTTGAGAGAGTACGCGGCCGAAAGTAATGTACATCGACCTTAACAAGGAGATAGCAGATCTGTAGAGCGTTGTCTTAGTCGTTGAGACCAACACAACGTCAATCGTCATATAGGTATGAGCGACAGAGACAACGCTCTACGAAGCCCAAATGTCATTCTAAAGGCCGATGTACATTACTTTCTGCCACGTACTGTACCTGTCCGTGTTTCTAGGTCAGCGGGAAGTAGCTACCTAGTTTTGAGCTCTTTTGACGGGACTTCTCTTGAGAAACGGATAAACGGACTGACAGACAGACAACGAAGTGGTCCTATAAGGATTCCTTTTTCTCTTGAGATACGGATTAGATTAGGTACTATGTTCTCGAGGATATTTTAATGTAAGAAATGTTCGTTACCGGTGTGGTCAACGGCGCGGGGGCGGTTCTATTTGGCGACGACGCCGCCAGGCAAGGGGCACTCGACGTCTCACCTGCAACAAACGGTAAATATCATCACGTTATACTGATTATTCGATGAACATCGCAAACCCATCTGGCGATAAATGACGACGCTGACTAAAAGCGGGCTAACCTGGAAGGAGTAAGGTTTAATCCCAGACCAAACAACAACTGAATAGGGTGACTAGCAAGGGTGCTACCTAGCCAACGCCGAAACCTCCCACCAGACTAGACCAGAGACAAATTGAAAAATTATGAATTTCTAATTAATTAGCTCCTCCCGAAATTCCAATCTCCAGAGATAATCTAAAGTTATGTAAGAATATAGCAGAACGAAGTTAAAGTCAAGAATTAATGGTTAGATTCATTATAGCGTCGGCTGCGCCGCGCGGCCTGCGGCGCGCGGCGTGCGGCGTGCGGCGCGCTTGCGGCGAGGCTGCGGCAAAGGCTGCATAAATCTTCAGCTTCCTGCTGCACGAGGGATTTGCTCTCGTGCGACGGAGAAAAAAGATTGATTAATGAGCGGTCCGAGCGAGAGGGACGTGAGCCGTGAGTCGGGCCGGACCCATAAGTAATTGGACACTCACAATCCGGGGCCTACCAATCCTCTATAAATATCTCGCGATTTGAAATTTGGGAAGCAATTTCAAAAGTGATTAGGAAAATGCTTGCAAAATATTATAATGATCTAAATATAAAACTCACTGACTGACTGACTGACTCGTCATCGCCCGGCCCAAATCCTTGGATCTAGAAAGCTGAAATATTGCACACAGCTTCCTTTTGTAATCTCTACATAGTATAAATTATATTTCAACACGAGGAATAGGTGTAAAAGCTATTGTTTTTCTTTTAAGTTTGTACTCATCATCATCGACCCATCGCCGGCTTACTACTGAGCACGGGTCTCCACTCAGAATGAGCAAGGCCTAGTCAGCCACGCTGGCTCAGTGCGGACTCCACACACCTTTGAGAACTTATAGAGAACTCTCAGGCATGCAGGTTTCCTGACGATGTTTTCCTTCGCCGTTATAGCGACGCACATGACGCCGGAAAGTTAGAGGTGCGTGCCCGGGAGGCTATAATTTCATTCATTCATTAAGCACTAGACTATCTATATAGGCAAATTTCTCCTATTAGTACCTACTTGAACATAAATCTTCTCGCCTTATTTTATTTTGAACAAGAAACACAAAGGACCCGTCTTAAAATTGAAAGAAAATTTTGGGAAAGTTAAAACCGAGTAATTAATAAGATCCGCTAAATAATTATTGTACGTCTATTGTGAATAGCGTTTTTTTTTCATTTTACTTAAGAATCTCAGGTCGTTACTTTTTGCCGAGGTCAGGTAAACCTCGGAGAGACAAGCAATTAGCGTTTGAAATGGAGTAGTTTTTTCAGAATACAGACGAGGGTGATGGAAGATTTGCTGGGATAAGGGATGGAATCTTGATTGATCCGGCAAAAGGGGGAGCGGGGGGGGGGGGGGGGCAGTGGGACAAATAATTAATTGGTCGAGTCGGAGTGCAACGTCACGGTTATCATTAGAGCAGCGGCAGATAGTGGGTACGAGAGGTACGTAATTAGTTACGAGTGTTGGATTGGAGGGGAGGTATTTGTCTTGGAGCTTCATAAATCTTGTTCTTCACGTCTTGTTCTACATTGAAATGATTAATTGTAATGTAGTCTGGATCGGATTATAATTGCTTTGTTTGCTAATTCAACGAGTTCAACTCAAAGTGCTTGTTCCAAGAACAAAATTAATTAATTAAGCTGTTTTAATTTTTTTTACAAGCCTTTCAATTTGTCTTTCTTTTGTTTCTTTTGATGTAACGAAATAACAAATGGGTACCATCATAGTTATTAAGCTAATTGAATTGATCCATAGATATTAATATTATCTTAAACGCGAAAGAGTGTCTGTCTGTCTGGTAGCTTTCCACGGCCCGTCAGTTTGACCGATTTTGATGTTCTACAGACTACAGAGTTACCTTACATCCCAGTGATGGACATAGTCTACTTTATATCTTGGAAAATCAAAGTTCCCACGGGATTGTTAAAGGCCCATCCGTTTAACTGATGTTTATGAAAGACACAGAGATAGCTCGCATCCCGGACACTGACATAGGTTACTTTTTTCCCAGAAAAATGAAGAGCTCCCACGGGATTCTTAAAAAACGGAAAGTTACACGAAGGTATCATCCAGTGTACAATAAACCACGGTTCAGCTCGCTGCCATCTTAGGCTGCCTTATCATTCATCTGGTAAGATCTTACTCAAGGGCTAACTTTACTTCTCTTGAAGTTACTATATAGGTCGTTAGAGCAAGTAGAGTGAGATATATTTAGCGTAATTGACGGGGACAACGCAAGGTATTGGACACGTTGAGATGGCAATCAGGGTGTGAGGCGGGGGGACGCCCCACACACCCGCACGTCGCCCGCACCGGGCTAGCGTGGAGGCTGTGCGGGTGTGCGGGGCGCTCCCTTCCCGATTGCCATCTCGACCTGTCGCGCACTATAAATGGGTAATAGGTACCTAAAGCTTGAATGACCATTGAAGGGCAAGGGGGATTTCATGGCTTCGAGAACATTATGAACAACCCGCGACTTCGTCCCGGTGGATTTAGGTTTTATCCCGTGGGTTCTTAATTTTCCTGGATAAAATAAGTAGCTCATGTCACTCACCAGGTTTTTAATCATATGAAAACTGACGTCGATTCGTTGCTTTGTTGCGACGGGATTGAAGGACAAACCAACAAACAAACACACTTTTGCATGAGTAAGCTAATATGGGTAATGATTCGTTACTAAATACATATCGCTAAAGGAGCACTGCGCGCCGCGCGGTGAGCCGCACGGTGAGCCGCACGGTGAGCCGCACGGTGAGCCGCACGGTGAGCCGCCTGCCGCAACACAGTTCGGAAAATGTATTTACACAAAACCGCAAGCAAGTTTCAGCCGAGCCGTCATTTGTCAGTCTCTCGTCCGTCGCGTCACATCGCTCGTCAGTCGCACGATCATCGCGCGATTAAGTGAATTCCTCGCGTGTAGCACGCGACGCGCGGCGACTGTACACCTACAGTTCAGATAGTCGTTCTGTGCGACGTGTGGGATGTGAAGGATCCTGCAGTCCTCTTCCACTCCTTATCTTCCACCGAGGAAGGAGGAGAAAGGAAGCAGGTGGAGGGAAACGAGAGCGAGGGTCAAGACAGATACGTAATAACAGCTGTGGGTAACAGGAGACGCCACTATCGACGACGGGAATCTTCCGTATCTGTAACGTCTGTCCAAGAATGGGGAGAGTGATCTGATGGGGACAAGGAAGCAGAGCGAAAGAACTTATGGGGAGTCAAGAAAGAGCCACCGAGCAAGTACCGAACGGGCGCCCTCCCGCGTTTCGGCCCATATAACCGCGAGGTTGGTGGGGCCATGGAAGGTAGTGGGCTATCCATGGGTATACCTACGTCCTACATGAATATCGGGAATATGATCTCTTGGCGCTGCTGGCTTAGCTTGAGATATCACTCTCTCATTTTATCAATTGCTTACACTAAGTTAAAATTGAAGAGCATCTCACGTAACAACATTGGCATATGACGTATAGATAGTAGAGGTTGATTGTAGCGCAGATTGTAGACACTGTATAGGTTTTGATGGCAATTTTTTCCATGTGACTGACGGATAAAACTTGTAACGAAAACTGATGTTTGTATGATACTCGTATATCTGGATGAATCTCTGCTCCCTCATTCATCACTTTTGATTTATGGAATAGACAGCACCAGAACTTATCGTCTAAGTTTTGCGAACTGTAGAGTCGCTAGACCGTGGCGCCAGGGTACCGGGGGGGCAGGTGGGGCAGGTGGGGCTGGAGGCGCTAACGACACGCGATAATTAAACGCTAATGAGCATCTCCGCGCCAACTAGCTGCGATCGATGCGAACTTCCGCCAACTTGTGTTTAGCACAGGATTTTATTCGCAAATTGCTTTTATATTGGCTCTCGGGTCTCGCCCCCCCCCCCCCCCCCCCCCCCCCCGCTCTAAACACGGCTCGTGATCGTGATACTACTTTTGTTTAAACTCTACTGTCTTCCTTTGACCTACAGTTTTGTCGAGTATGAACATGGACCTAGTTTTTTGTCTTTCACAATAATTATTAACTGAGCGTTAACAACATTATTTCTAGTAGCAATAAAAACTAATCAACCAAGTGTCTATAGTTAGTTAGGTATATGCCATCCAAAGACTGCTTTGACATAAATGACTATTTCATAGAGGCAATTAAACAAGACTCTACATCTTGTCCTACGAAAAAAGATGTTCCATTAAGGCAAGTTAGTCCAGATCCAACTTTTTGGTTGTTAAAAACAAGTTACACTTTGTTAGAGTTACCGATCTCATAAAAATATCAAGTCGGAACAAAGTGTCCTTCGCAAAGAATGTCCGTGTCCGCTCAAGCACCAATTTACGTACCGTATAATGTTGGCCATTTAGAATTTAACAACCGATGGAGTATGAGGAGAGGTCATCTTATATTCATAGCGGCGAGCGCGAGGGCGGGCGCGGGGCGGGCGCGAGGGCGGGCGCGGGGGCGGGCGGCGCACGTAAGTCTTTCAGTGAAAGCCTCGAGAGAATAGTTGCAAGGCGTCGCTGGATGACGATCTTCCGGTATGACAAGTCTGTCACTGATTGTTACACCGAGAGCTCTACGGTTGAGACGCCCAAAAATTTTATGATTCACAACTAATTAGTCTCCTATTATACCACTTGGAATGGAAGGTAAGTAAGTAGGTACTATAAAGTATTGTCCTCAAATATCAATGTAGCAAACGATCAAAAAGCCAATTTTCTCACTTACAATCATAAGTGGGAAAATTCACGATAACCAACATGTGGAATAGGTATGAGCGCCATTAATATTGTGTAGCAAACGATTGTAAGTGCGAAAATTGAAAACTCGCGTGAAAACTCACTTGTGAAATGACTGTGAAGTAAGTTGATTATTTCACCAAATGAAAATGATTTAAAAATTAGCAAACGTGTCCACCGAAGGCTACGCAAAACTGTCGTGCCGGGCGGCGCGCGTCGGCCCGCGGTCTGCGGCGGCGCGCGTCGTGACATGCGGCAATTACAACAATCCCCCGCTGAATCATACAAAGGGCTAATTTTTAGAGTTCCGTTTCTCCAGAGAAAAACGAATCCTTACCTATAAGATCACTTCATTGTCTGCCAGTCTGTCTGTCGTGTCTGTCAACCGACAGACCCGTCAAGGGAATCAAAACGTATAGGGTAGGTAATTCCCGTTGACCTAGAATCATGAAACCTCTCAGCTAGCATTGTCTTTAATAGCAAAAGGACCTATAAAGGGAAAATCTGAAAAAAAAATAAAAAAATGGTGTTATTTCTTGTACGAGGTACGGAACTCGCACTTGATTGGTTTTTTTAATAAAATGATAGACATGAAGGGGCAGTCGTGTCGGTCGCGCGGTACAAGCGCTCATCGCATTTCAATAACAATAGAGAGGTGCGCGGGGCGGGGTGGAAGCAATTAGAGGCCGATGGAAATAATTATAACGGCCTTCGGTGCGGCGCGGTGCGGTGCGGTGTGCGCGGTGCGGTGCGGCGCGGTGCGGTGCGGCGCGGTGAGAGTGAACCAATGCCTGTACGGTAGTTATTAGTGAGATTTATTTATTATGCAGCAGTCCATTAGTTTGAGGACGCTGGCGCTTTGTTGCGGCGTTGCGTTAGTTACCCAGTACTCAGTACCTACCTCACCTCACTTCACCTCACCTCACCTCACCTCACCTCACCTCACCTCACCTCACCTCGCCCCTACTAAATAGGTACCTACCTCAATTATCACGTACAAAATGGCCACATTATATGCGACCACCAACCGTGTTTACAGAAATGTTTTCTGTCATGCAATGCACATAGGCTTATGTTTGTAAGATCTACCTATGGTAATCACTACCCCTATTACAAATGTGAAAGTGTGTTTGTTTGTTGGTTTGTCCTTCAATCACGTCGCAACGGAGCAACGGATGGACGTGATTTTTAGCACGGGTATAATTAAAGACCTGAAGAGTGACATAGACAACTTTTTATCCCGGGAAATCAATGAGTTTCCACGGGATTTTCTAGAAACAAAATCCACGCGTACGAAGTTGCGGGCATCAGCTAGTGAGTAATAATAATTAGTAGCGATGGGCCTGATCGCTAATATAAAGCCCCTACCAAGTTAACCTTTTCAAGTTAGCCCGCCACCATCTTGGATACCGCACAAAGATCACAATCAAGAGATACGAGTAACTTATAATGGTATAAAAAATGTTTTTCTTTAGGTGACAATCTTATTTTTCATCAAAGTATTTGACAGGCAATCGCGCGAAGCGATTATTTTTTCGCACGTAGGTACAACATTGATTTAATTAAGAATATGCTCCGCTCCTAGGGACCCGTCTGATGTCGTCTGTTCAATGCTGGCGGTCTTCCAATGCTGCGCTTTCCGATACGAGGTGGCCATTCTAGCACCTTGCGACCCCAACGTCTATCAGATTTCGAACTATGTGCCCTGCCCGTTGCCACTTCAGCTTGGCAACCCGTTGAGCTATGTCGGTTACTCTAGTTCTCCTACGGATCTCCTCATTTCTGATTTGAGCACGTAGAGAAACTCCAAGCATAGCTCTCTCCATCGCCCATAATATTATTACCTTTTATAGTGGATTAATTTATATATTAAGCTGAGACGTAAGATAGCTAAGTGCCAGTGGTCGCGCTGCCGCGTCGTCGCGTCGTCGCGTCGTCGCGTCGTCGCGTCGTCGTCCGAAGCGGATAGGATATTATTGAAAAATATTTTGATATTGGCGCGGCGACGTTCATGAATATTGATGGCGATGAATATTCAGTGAATATTCAGTGGCACTCGCAATTGAAAACACGCCGCGTTCCCGTCGCCGGCCAGTCGCATCGGCCACGCTGCAATACGCAACGGCTTAGGAATTAGTGCGAACTCTCAGCTCTGTGCTCTCGACTATTGTACCTACTAGGTATGTACATTTTTAGGGTCCCGTACTCGAAGGGTGGCAATGGGATCCTATTACGTTCCGTATGTTTGTCAGCGGGCTTTATCTCGTGAACCGTAATAGGTAGAGAGTTGAAATCTTCATAGAATGCGTATTGCTATTGCCGCTATAACAACAAATAATAACAAAATCAATACTTTTGCATTTATAACATTAGTATGGATGATGAGTGCCCTCGCCATAGTTTCAATTCTTAGGATTCATGAGTTTATAAAAGCGCGGAAACAGAGAGCATGTCACAACTACCTGAAGTCGGCGACCGCAGCGCCGTCGCGCGAGGCGGGACAAGCAGTAACTGATGAGCCGCGCGGGGTGCGGCGCTAATGTGCGCAAGTTTATTCAAATTGCGGCCATTAATAAGCGCTGCTTTGCTTCCGCGCGATCTGCCTTCGCGACTAGACTAGCTTATGCTCACGACTTCATCCGCGTGGACTACAGAAATTTCAAACCCCTATTTGACCCGCTTAGGGGTTGAATTTTCAAAAATCCTTTCTTAACGAATGCCTACGTCATAATAGCTATCTGCATGCCTTTCAGCCCGATCCGTTTAATTGGAAGATAAACAGATGTTCCCCTGGCGCAGTACAAACTGCTTGGAGTCGCAAGCGATCGCGGCAGGAACCCGGGCGGGCGGGCGGGCGGGCGGGCGGGCGGCGGCGGCGGCGGTAAATTTAAGCCGAGTTACGGAGTTTTGGCAAAATGCACTCGCATGAGTCGTGGGTGAACTCATAAACTGCACTTATTAGGGGCCCGGCCGGGGCCTGAATAATTGAGGCCCTGTTAGAATATAAGCCGCCGGCATTAGGGGCACATTACGCATGCATGGGCCGGCCGCATTGTCGCCGCGGCACGGGCCCGCCGCGCCACGACATTATCACCTCTACTGCAATAGCTACAAAGGCGACAATGGCCTGCACAGCGGTCCATGCACCGCATTATGCTGGCCGGATATCAGTACATTTGCATACGGAATTCAGCATCACTTTTCGGTCGGCGAAGTGGTGATGTCTTCGGTTTGACTCGGCGACGTTTGGTGAAATAGTCTTGCTGTTATTTGAAATTGAATACACACCTACCTATTTATATTACACTAGCTGATCCCCGCGGCTTCGCCCGCGTAGATTTAGGTTTTTAAAGATCCCGTATAGCCTATGTCACTCAGGAATAATGTAGCTTTCTACTGGTGAAAGAATTTTTAAAATCGGTTCAGTAGTTCTAAAGATTACCCCCTACAAACAAACTTAACGACATTACCTCTTTATATAATACTAGCTGATCCCCGCGGCTTCGCCCGCGTAGATTTAGGTTTTTAAAGATCCCGTATAGCCTATGTCACTCAGGAATAATGTAGCTTTCTACTGGTGAAAGAATTTTTAAAATCGGTTCAGTAGTTCTAAAGATTACCCCCTACAAACAAACTTAACGACATTACCTCTTTATATAATATACAACGGGCCGTGCAGCAGAAATCGTAATATTTTAATTTCGCCATAACTTCAAAACCAAACGTCCAATTTTAATCATTCAAAGACCAAATATTATCTCCATAAACTGTTTTTAGTGATGAAATCATTTATTTTGATAAGGATTAATAGCATGAGTAAAATAAACGCGTTTAAATGTAGTCCAAAAAAAATTCAAGATTTTTAAATAAAAAATGGTTGCTGTGCCTCACTCGACATAGATGGGTATAGTGTGTCGCGGACTTTTTTGTAGATATTTATAAGATCTACAATTAATTAGAATAGAATAGAATAGAATAGAATAGAATAGAATAGAATAGAATAATGTTTATTCGAGGTATATAGGTGGTACATGGTGTAGGCAATATCGTCCTGTACAGCAGTGCAACACCTCGAACAGGTAGGCCACTCAGCTTGTGTTGAGACGTCGGGCCCCTCAGACACAAACCTCTAGAGCAAATATCTGAGGTACCAGTTGCCCCAACGCTGATTTTCAGTGACCGCCTTTTAAATATTACCTAAACGTCAGTGGCATAGAATACATAAAGTTGGCGAGTAAATGGATAAATAAAATGAAAAGTGTTTACAGTTTTTAAATTTATAGTGATATAGGACATAAAAGAAGAAATAAGAAATAATACATTGAAATAGATGTTGTAAATTGTAAGAATAGGAAAATTGTACGATAGTTTTTTTTTTGTAAGTATAATAAAGAAAAAATAAAATAAAATAAAATAGCTCGCAAGGTGTGGATGAGAAAGTAAAGTTTGGTAAGATAAATAAATTAAATAAATTTTGACTAAATCTGTAACTTTTGAATATTTAAAAGATGTTTTTTGAATTTTACTTTAAAAGCGCCAGAAGTCTGAAGGTTTCTATAAGGTGGAGGAAGGTTATTCCAACATTTCGTTGCATTATACTTAAAACTACCTCTGAAAGCCGCAGATGCATGACGCGGCATAAGGATTAAATATGCAGCTGCCCTGGTATGGTGAGTGGTATGAATATCACTTGCCCACTGCAGTTTATGGTATAGATACTGAGGAGCTTTGTATTTTATAACCCCAAATAATAAAACGGCAAAGTGTAACTGTCTCCGGTACTCCATTTTCATAACTCCAGCATTATTTAAGAATGGCGTGACGTGAGTACGGGGTGGTATTTGAAAACAGTAACGAGCGCAAGCATTTTGTACCTTTTGGATAATTAGAACATTTTATGGTTCTATCTTTTATAGTTTAGGCAGCGTACGCAAAATAAGTAACTTTTCTGGTTGATTTTTTACACCTTGTGTCCGAAAAACCCAAATATCTTACGGAACCCTATTTTTTTCCAAAATAAAATATAGCCTATGTTACTCGTGGATAATGTAGCTTTCGAATGGTGAAAGAATTTTTAAAATCGGTCCAGTAGTTTTTGAGCCTATTCAGTACAAACAAACAAACAAACAAACAAAGTTTTCCTCTTTATAATATTATATATATATTATATATATATATAATATTATAAAGAGGAAAACTTTGTTTGTTATTATATATATATATATGTCGGCGCGAAGGCGTTAATAGTTAATCGTAGTCAATCAAAAGTTAAATATTACCTTGTTAACCAAGTACTAAAATAGCCTCAGAGTTTGTAAAGTTGATTAATCATAGTGAACAATTGAAAGTGATGACGAATTGTTATTGTAAGCGAGTGATTACGCATGTTTTGGTATAAATACAGGCGGACGACGTCTCAGGTTTCATTATTGCTTGAGACGTCGTGCTGCTCGAACCTCTCGAGATTTGCAATAAAAGTAAAGTTCAAACGAGTATTGTAGTTACATTCATAATGGATGACTATACTGAACACAGTGACGTCAGCAATGCTGACGTCACGCTTTTTAAAAATGGCTCTGAAACTCTTCAGCCGTCATCAGAAGTGGGATCGACCGCTATTCCACCAGGTCGATCATTAGATTTGCCGCAGCAAAACAACCTTGACGTCGAACCTCGAAATGAAGTAAACTGTCAGTCTATTGGTTGGGGTTCCGCCTCAGTTCTTCGTGCAAATGATGCAGATGATGCAGACAATGTCGGAACGTATGTGTGCCCCACCTACTGAATCAAAGATCAGGCAACAGAATAAAAACGGTGAGCTACCATAATCTAAAAACTTATTATCCAAAACCCTGTGCATGACACTACTCCTTCCCCATCCTCTACGAGATCCACGAGTTCTATCCACGAGTTTATCCACGAGATTATCCACGAGACTATCCACGAGACTATCCACGAGAATATCCACGAGACTATCCACGAGACTATCCACGAGACTATCCACGAGACTATCCACGAGACTATCGACGAGACTATCCACGAGACTATCCACGAGACTATCCACGAGACTATCCACGAGACTATCCACGAGACTATCCACGAGACTATCCACGAGATTATCCACGAGTTTTATCCACGAGATTATCCACGAGTCTATCCACTTCTTTATCCACATCCACAAATATCCACAATAAGTGAAATCTTTCAATTATTACCCAAAAACCAGAAACATAAAAGACGTACTGGTTTACTAAAAACATAACTAAGCATCATCTGATGTTCACAGATACCAATCTCAAAAGAAAAATAATTGTTTCAGAATCGATATCAATCGTCAGGCTGGTGCAGAGCGCGCACCGCCTGTCAGTATGGCCGTGTCGGCGCGAAGGCGTTAATAGTTAATCGTAGTCAATCAAAAGTTAAATATTACCTTGTTAACCAAGTACTAAAATAGCCTCAGAGTTTGTAAAGTTGATTAATCATAGTGAACAATTGAAAGTGATGACGAATTGTTATTGTAAGCGAGTGATTACGCATGTTTTGGTATAAATACAGGCGGACGACGTCTCAGGTTTCATTATTGCTTGAGACGTCGTGCTGTTCGAACCTCTCGAGATTTGCAATAAAAGTAAAGTTCAAACGAGTATTGTAGTTACATTCATAATGGATGACTATACTGAACACAGTGACGTCAGCAATGCTGACGTCACGCTTTTTAAAAATGGCTCTGAAACTCTTCAGCCGTCATATATATATATTATTATATATATATATATATATAGTGTAGATCACTTGTGAGATGTAAGATATATTAGTCGATTGCGCTAATTGCAACCTTGATCCATGTCGATAGCTTGATCATCATCATCATCATCATCATCATCATCAACAACCGATAGGTCCGGTCTCTTGTAGGGACTTCCACACGGCAGGGTCTTGCGTCGTCGCCATCCAGCGGCTCCCTGCGACTCGTCTGATGTCGTTCGTCCACCTAGTGGGGGGTCTCCCAACACTGCGTCTTCCGGTACGAGCTCGACGCCATTGGGACCTGCATGGGGATGCATCGTCACTACCACCAGGTGAGACATCGTCACTACCGCCAGGTGAGACATCGTCACTACCGCCAGGTGAGACATCGTCACTACCGCCAGGTGAGACATCGTCACTACCGCCAGGTGAGACATCGTCACTACCGCCAGGTGAGACATCGTCACTACCGCCAGGTGAGACATCGTCACTACCGCCAGGTGAGACATCGTCACTACCACCAGGTGAGACATCGTCACTACCGCCAGGTGAGACATCGTCACTACCACCAGGTGAGACATCGTCACTACCGCCAGGTGAGACATCGTCACTACCGCCAGGTGAGACATCGTCACTACCGCCAGGTGAGACATCGTCACTACCGCCAGGTGAGACATCGTCACTACCGCCAGGTGAGACATCGTCACTACCGCCAGGTGAGACATCGTCACTACCGCCAGGTGAGACATCGTCACTACCGCCAGGTGAGACATCGTCACTACCGCCAGGTGAGACATCGTCACTACCACCAGGTGAGACATCGTCACTACCGCCAGGTGAGACATCGTCACTACCACCAGGTGAGACATCGTCACTACCACCAGGTGAGATTGCAGTCAAGGGCTTGCAATGCAAGACTTACGTACTAACTAACAAATCTGAATATAAAAAAAAACAAAAACTTTAGCACTCAAGAGCAGCTTCTCTATTGCACTCTGCATACAAACGTAGTTTGATTCTCATTCAAATCAATTTTGTACATATTGAAATTTTGTAAACACGTTCTCTCTCTCTCCGGTCGTTCCTTCATTGCTGAAGATCGTGGTCCTGGCAAACTGCCCTCGAATGGCTTATCTGTTTCCATCGGCTTCTGTCGGTGGCCATTTTTACAATGTGATGAAATCCACACCTGCTGGACGCCTTTAGCTGGTCGGACCACCTAGTTGGTGAGCGGCCTCTCGGTCTTTTGCCCTCAGTGTTGCCCGTCACTATGAGCTTTTCTAAGCTGTCGTCCCCCCGAAACACGTTCTAGAAACTAATATAATGTGGTCTGTGTGTCAAGGTTTCCGTACTTACATAGTTACACGAGCTGAAAGATACCTTGTAAGATGTGTACCTTTAGAAAGAGAGTGGTTTTGTAGTGAGTTGTCTTTGTCGTTGAGACCGACAAAACGTCACATAGGTATGAGTGACAAAATAACGCTCTATAAAGCCGAATTCTCATTCTAAAGGTACATTATTTTCTGCTGTCGAGTATCTTTAAAAGTAATTACGTAACCAAGCAAAAGGATAAGGTGCAACCAGACTTCGGTTATGTTATTATACCTATTTTAGCGTTTAAACTACCGTGAGTGATTTCCATTATAGATAATATCTGCCCCGGCTTTACTCACACGGTGTTATTATACCTATTGAGGAGCTGAGCTGTACATCGATGCCGCGTGGTGGCTTCAAAAGGCTTTGAGTTTCATTGCGCGGTAGTTTCACCGCAAGTTTCTTGTGAAACAATAGGAGTTTTGTAGAAAAAGTTGTTATCTTACGATTCCGCCGATCGTCGCGGGACAGTTTTTACAACGAACGTCGCAGACTCGCGGGGGTGAAGTGCGCCACGCGGGGGAGGGTGGAGGCGACAACTGTCATGCCTAGGGGTGACATAATGCCCGTTGCCCGTTGCCGTAGATTGCGTAGATTGTACCTCCCTCTTTATGAGAGAGTAGGTTTATTATAATCGGATTGTTCACCTCTGAGATCGTGGAACCTAATGTTGGTTCCCCTCCTCCTGCAGGTCGGCTCTAGAGATCGGCCTCTCCGTCACTCGCTCCATACAAACGTAGTTCAGTAGACGGGTATGAGCAAGGAAGGAGTGCACTCACAGTAGTTGTTGGGTATGAGGTCGGGCTCCGCGTCGTCGAGCTCGGCGCTCTTCTCGGGCTGCGGCGCGGGCGGCTTGCGCGGCTTGCGGCGTCTGCGCGCCGCGCGCCACGCCGCGATGGCCAGCGCCAGCGCCGCGCCCGCGCCCGCCAGCGCGGCGCCCGCTGCACCGGCCGCGCCGGCGCCGAGCGTCGTCTCTGATGCTGGGAACCAAATACAGGGTGTAATTACAACGCTACCAAAAACTTGGCGCTATTATTTTACTACCTAAGACCTAAACACAATCCAATACCAGTAACAAATTGTAGTTTTAATGATTTTGGTATTTTTCAAACCCGCAATACTTATAGCGTGCAAAACTCAAATGCAAAATGTTTTATTTGCAACACATTTGACAACAAACAACAAACTTTGAAAAAATACAGGTTTTTTAAACATCTTTTCTCGTTTCAGGAGTTATCGTGAGGGATCAGCTTCTAAACCTAAAGCACACATCTCTACGGACACCATAGCCAACTACGTAGAAGATATTGTAAAGCACAAGAGTGCCTTCCAAGACGTCATAGTCTCCTGGGACAATACAAGGATGGCAGAGTCATGGCAGAGCCGTTGTGGTCGGCATTTGCCACGCTCCATGAGATCATAGGCGTCGGAGTACCTACTGTATCTCTCCTTATACTCTGGTAGGCTCTAGTGTAAATTAGAGACTTTTAACACCCTTGTGTTTTTGTGTTTGTGTGACTTTTGTATTTGTGCCTGCGTTTGTACAATAGACGAGTGTGAGTCAGGTGGAGTGGAGCCTGATGAAATTTGCACGGGAGGGCGGAGGGCGGAGTGCGGACGCACCTGGCTGGCCCTCATTAATTATTGAGTTACAGACCCTCTGCCGGAGGGCGCGCGTCGATACTGAGTGACTCGCGCCGACGATGGTAGGGTTACCCGTTAACATGTCGTTGTAGGAAGTAGGGACTATGTACAAAACAATTTTCGGGTTCTATCCAAATCCCTAAAGACACATTTTTTCTCCCCTGCACCAAATAAAGGGTATGGTAATATTTTGAGGGTGTTTGAATGTAATGTATCAAAAAGTTATTTGTCGTCGCCTACAGACTAAACAGGTAGGTAGGTTGATTTTAATAAATAAGGTGTCGCTTTTGTAAAAGTACCTTACAAGTTTTTGAATGGGTGGATGACGTCACAAAAAACAACATGGCGGCTGCTAGCCACCTAGCTTTACACACACATTCGAAAACATTATGGAAAACTCTCAGGCATTCAGATTTCCCCTCAATGTCTCCCTTCAGCGTTAAAGCAAGCGAAATTTAATTGCTTAAAACGCACATAACTCGTAAAATACTTAGTAAGAGTAAGTAATAATGAATTTGAAGCAATGCCCCTACATTACCTCAAGCCACTTGAGTCACACAACACATACATCGGTATGTAATAGAAATACCGCGCGTGTCCCCGGCCCCTGCCCCCGGCCCCTGCCCCCGGCCCCCGCCCTCGGCCCCTACGACCCGTCCTCAAATCTGGAATTAATCTGTAACACGAGCCTTTGCCGAGGACCTTCAATTGCGAAAGTATTGTAAGTTACATTTTATTGTACCCTAGACTTTCCCGGCAAGACAAGGCAATGTTTCTTCTGGTTACAGAGGCAGATTGTTTTATTCAATTGAAAATTTGATCGATAGAAATGTTGGTGGAACAGCTTTTTGTCATTTATGTTTGTTACCAGCCACCAGCTACCAGCTGCCGGCTACCAGCTACCAGCTGCCAGCTGCCGGCTGCCGGCTGCCGGCTGCCGGTTGCCCCACGGGTGCTAATGACTTCCTTATCACTGATCGCAGCCCGCGCAGCTGTTTTCAGAGCTAACTCTCATTTCGCATGCACTTTGAGCGCTCTGTCGCTTCACAATCTATGTACACGTTACGAGTATCTTAACAAAATTTCTACTTGAACACAAAATTGCTTTAGTTTTTATTCAAGCAGGGATAAAAAAAAGAAAATTTGAAATATTCCTGATGATGTTTTTGTTCACCGTTAAAGCAAGTAATATTTAATTACTTAAACCGCACACAATTTGAAATCTGCAAGCCTTAAAGTTCTCCACAATGTTCTCAAAGGTACGTGAACTCTGCCAATCCACACTTGGCCAGCGTGGTGGTCAACGGCCAAATCTTTCTCATTCTGAGAGAAGACCCGTGCTCAATAGCAAGCCAGTGATTGGTTATTGGTTGACGATGGTTCGTATGTTACACATAATATTATTTACTATCGTATAATATAACTGTGCAAACTACGTTGTTTCTTATTGATATTCACTAAAAATAAAAAAGTTTTAAACCAATATACAGACAGACAGACAGAAAACTCAGAGTCACTCAGCGGGCGATGGAGAGAGCTATATGCTTGGAGTTTCTCTACGTGATCAAATCAGAAATGAGGAGGTCTATAGGAGAACTAGAGTAACCGACATAGCTCAACGGGTTCCGAAGCTGAAGTGGCAATGGGCAGGGCACTTAGTTGGTACAACCGATAGACGTTGGGGTCGCAAGGTGCTGGAATGGCGACCTCGCATCGGAAGACGCAGTGTTGGAAGACCCCCCACTAGGTGGACGGACGACATCAGACGAGTCGCAGGGAGCCGCTGGATGACGGCGGCGCAAGACCGTGGCGTATGGAAGTCCCTACAACAGACCTATGTCTAGCAGTAGACGTCTACCGGTTGATGATGATGATGATGATGACAGACAGACGAGGATCAATGAGGAAGGCAGTTGAAGTTATTTAGATATAGAGAAGAGCAGATACCTTTTTAGGGTTCCATACCCAAGCATGCCAACGGGATCTTATACTAAGTCTCCGCTATCCGTCCGTCTGTCCGTCTGTCAGCGTGTCCGACTTGATCGGTTTCTTACTAAAACACTCCAGATTACCATAATTTTATCTATATCAAAAACCTAATAGACCTAATAGATTATTTGCATTGACTTTGCCTATTATTTGATAACATCTCTGAAGCAATTCAGAAAATCCTTTCAGGCAATTTAATTCTTGGATATAATCTGAAACGTATTGCAGATCTCGATAAGCTCTGTGTTCCTAGTCAGTACGCTTAGTACAAGATTTTACGTCTTCACCAACGTTGCTACAATTCGAGAGTCGAAACACAATAACGTCAAAGTAAAATGGACCTAAGTAGCATTGAATTAAAGTCAAAAATTCAATGCCACTGATTTTAATTTCGCAATGTTTCCGCTTGGAGCGCTGGCTATAGATGTGTAGACAAACTTGAGCTTTAAAACAAGGTTACTATAACGCGGAAGTGTTTCGACACTCGAATACTATCAACGTTAGTGAGTGAGACATAAAATCTCGTACCAGTACCCGTAGTATAAGATTTTACGTCTCACCAAACGTTGCTAGAATTCGAGAATCGAAACATAATAACATCAAAGTAAAATGGACCTAAAGAGCCTTAAATTGAAGTCAAAAATTCAATGCCACTGATTTTAATTTCGCAAGGTTTCCGCTTGGAGCGCTGGCTGTAGATGTGTAGACAAACTTGAGCTTTAAAACAAGGCAATTAAGATCCAGTTTACTATTACGCAGAAGTGTTTCGACTCTCGAATTCTAGCAACGTTTGGTGTGACGTAAAATCTTATACTACGGGTACAGTATGTAGTCAGTAGTCAGACGTACTCGCAACTCGCAACTCGCAGTCGACGGGAAAGTTTCTAGTTGGAGTTAGAACAAGGAGGATAAAAAGTAAAAAGCTAATTCGGGAAATCTTAATGCTTCGAAGTTCCGCGGAGGGGAACCTTTTATCGGCGGAATCTTCTATTGGCGTTCGTTTTGTACACAAAAACGAATCGAAGACAAGTTTTTACAATCTCTAAACTTTTGTTACATATACAAATTCGTTAACTATCCTGATCATCTTAATTGAAAGGTTTTAACAAAAGTTTGTATACGATTTCTTTGAATGTTTAATTTAGTTAGAGCCTCAATAGCTCAACGGTTGACGAGCGGGCTGAATTCCGAAAGGTCGCCGGTTCAAACCACACCCGTTGCACTATTGTCGTACCTGCTCCTAGCACAAGCTTTACGCTTAGTTGGAGGGGAAACGGGAATATTCGTCACGATTAGCATGGTAAATATTCTTAAAAAAAAATTAGAGCCCAAAAGTATGCTTTGTAATTTGTACTGTCTATTACAATATTATTTTTATACGGTTTTTTCACTTAAAAACTTCTGAACAGATCGGGGCGGGGCTTATCCACTTTAAAGTCGGACTTAAATAATTATACTGCTACAAAATAATTTGAAGCGCCGGGATCAGTACAGGAACCTAGTAAGTACCTGTAGTACCTATAGACTAAGTGGCCAGTCTAGATCGAGTGCGTCATCTAAACTTCTTAAATTATGCTGAAGATTCATCAAACATTTAACGAGGAAGGTTTAACGATCTACACAATCAGTCTTACAGCCAGTCGGGAAGCCGAGACTCTAGAGGGATCGGTTACTCTAAATATATACCTAAAAAGGAAAAGCTGACTGACTGACTGATCTATCAACGCACAGCTCAAACTACTGGACGGATCGGGCTGAAATTTGGCACGCAGCTATTATGACGTAGACATCCGCTAAGAAAGGATTTTTGAAAATTCACCCCCTAAGGGAATAAAATAGGGGTTTAAAATTTGTGTAGTTCACGCGGACGAAGTCGCGGGCATAAGCTAGTCAGGGTGTAAATCTGAGTAGTAATTAATAGACTTCGTAACAAGGGCTTAGTAATTAAATCGAGCTATTATACTAACAAGCCTGTAATGAGGCTTTAATAGCTCGTCTGATAACCTCAGACGAGACTTACAAGCGACTATAGTCGAACTTAACGATGTTAGCCGTTAACTAAAAGTAATACTATGCTGTGCAAAGTTGCTGCCAAGTCTTTACTATTCACTATTCGCTGCTCCACTATAGTGTAATAAATAATGTAATAGTATAATAATGGGTTCAGGATCAGGAATGTTCGCAGATGAACGGACTGATGACTTCTTTGCAGTAATGCGGAAGAAGTCATCATCACTGCTGACAAGACTGCGCTCAAGTACCAACTGCATCCTGAGCATGTTTGCGAGCAAAATGGACTCACCAAATGCTTGAACACTTTGTTCAAGTGTTGGTGTGGCCACATTTGTAAATGTAAATAATAAAATTAAAATAAAAAACTGTCTTTTTCCCACAATTGTATTATTAGTTACTAACATTAGTTTTTAAGTAAATCTGTCTACTAACAAATTGAGCCATAGATGCTTTTAATAAAAAGATTTTATTTATTTATTTTATTTATAGTAGTAGTATGCACTATGTGCGCTACCAATCTATTAGAGTCTACTATTCATTTCTCACAGCTCACAGCTCACAGCTCACAGCTCACAGCTCACAGCTCACAGCTCACAGCTCACAGCTCACAGCTCACAGCTCACAGCTCACAGCTCACAGCTCACAGCTCACAGCTCACAGCTCACAGCTCACAGCTCACAGCTCACAGCTCACAGCTCACAGCTCACAGCTCACAGCTCACAGCTCACAGCTCACAGCTCACAGCTCACAGCTCACAGCTCACAGCTCACAGCTCACAGCTCACAGCTCACAGCTCACAGCTCACAGCTCACAGCTCACAGCTCACAGCTCACAGCTCACAGCTCACAGCTCACAGCTCACAGCTCACAGCTCACAGCTCACAGCTCACAGCTCACAGCTCACAGCTCACAGCTCACAGCTCACAGCTCACAGCTCACAGCTCACAGCTCACAGCTCACAGCTCACAGCTCACAGCTCACAGCTCACAGCTCACAGCTCACAGCTCACAGCTCACAGCTCACAGCTCACAGCTCACAGCTCACAGCTCACAGCTCACAGCTCACAGCTCACAGCTCACAGCTCACAGCTCACAGCTCACAGCTCACAGCTCACAGCTCACAGCTCACAGCTCACAGCTCACAGCTCACAGCTCACAGCTCACAGCTCACAGCTCACAGCTCACAGCTCACAGCTCACAGCTCACAGCTCACAGCTCACAGCTCACAGCTCACAGCTCACAGCTCACAGCTCACAGCTCACAGCTCACAGCTCACAGCTCACAGCTCACAGCTCACAGCTCACAGCTCACAGCTCACAGCTCACAGCTCACAGCTCACAGCTCACAGCTCACAGCTCACAGCTCACAGCTCACAGCTCACAGCTCACAGCTCACAGCTCACAGCTCACAGCTCACAGCTCACAGCTCACAGCTCACAGCTCACAGCTCACAGCTCACAGCTCACAGCTCACAGCTCACAGCTCACAGCTCACAGCTCACAGCTCACAGCTCACAGCTCACAGCTCACAGCTCACAGCTCACAGCTCACAGCTCACAGCTCACAGCTCACAGCTCACAGCTCACAGCTCACAGCTCACAGCTCACAGCTCACAGCTCACAGCTCACAGCTCACAGCTCACAGCTCACAGCTCACAGCTCACAGCTCACAGCTCACAGCTCACAGCTGGGCAAATAAGATATGAAGGTACTTCTCTTAACACTTCCGTAGGTCCGTATTAAAAAACCACCAAAGGGTTCCGTACTACAGTCGTATTTTTTCTTAATCTGTTTCAGAATATTATATACGCCCTTTCATATTGGGATAGTAATCTTACTTTGACGCACATTGTTGGTGCACCTCGCACGTGAGGTGTGGGGACCTCGTGAGTGGGTCCCCAGTGGTGGACGTCGCTGGCTGGGTCGCGGTGGATTGCTTCGGTGTTCCCGAGACCTAGTCGTCCAGCGACGCACACGAGTGCCGCTGCGTTTTAGTGAGTATTCCGGTGGGCTCCCGCTTATTATCTTCCCTATCAGGTGTCTTTCGGGGGGGGGGGGGGGGGGGGGGGATACGTAAACGCATTTCCCAACGATAAAAAAGGGCAGGCAGGTGAGTTGGTAGGAGGAATGTCGCGCTCGTTGTGGACGAGCGGCGCGCGGCAGTTTGCATGGAATTATTATAAATATTAATGTTGGCGCGTATTCATCATCAAAGTTGTGCGGCCTGTGGGTACTGACGTATTCATGCGAGCCGTCGAGCCGTGTGCCGCGAGCCCGACACGCATGCGCTCCTGGCCTTAGAAACTAAATAATTTTAAATACCTACTTATTCCGACGTTAAAACTTTGTTAGCGCCATTCAGGCTTCACAGTGAGTGACCAAATACTAGCGCCATCTAGTATAAACGAAATTTATGACCGTGGTATGTGGAGACCGCTCAAAAATTTTCAAGAGTTACTAAAAACTCTCATTTTTAGATGGATCAGAGATCAAGGCTTAGGACTTCAAGGTTCTTGTAGGTTTCTCTCGCTAAAAACTATAACCTAACTTCACGTTGATCTATATTCTATTCGTTTTTCAAAGGAATTCGTCTCTACGAAGAGGACTGCGAAGGTAATAACCAGAATGTCACTCGTGACGTAGCGTGCACTCAAATACAAACAAACAAACTGAAAACAGAACAAACAAATTAGGAGAAAGGTCTCAAAAAGTCAGATCGCAGTTTTTGTCATCGAATAAAAACCCAGTTTGCTTAATTTCTAAATTAGCTGGATCATAGATGGCAGTAATCTGCGCCACTAATTTATGTACATCCTCCCCCCCATTCCCCCCCAACATCCACCCGCCCCCCGCCCCCCGCCGCGGTCGGTGCTAATCACGCGTCATTATTCAGCTGAAACGGAAGTTGATACGAGCTCAGTTTAATGATAAATAAATTGGTACCCTGCTGCTGCGTGGCGGTAGCTATCTGCGAGGTAGCGGCTGGAGGCAGGAGCGGGTAGCGGGTAGCGGGTAGCGGGGAGCGGGTAGCGGGTAGCCGCAGTGGAAGCGCTTTATTAATTAAGCTAGATGAGGTGAGTTAAATTAGTTTGAGGCTAGTAATCTAGCACGAATTTGATGATAAAAAGTGTAGGTTCTATCTATAAAATAGCCTAAGCTGCTGGGGTCCGGCGTTAATAAGAACTTGAAATTATTATAGTACTAGCTTATGCTCGTGACTTCGTCCGGACTACAGAAATTTCAAACCCCTTTTTTACCCTTTGATTGAATTTTTAAAAATCCTTTCTTAGTGGTTGTCTACGTCCTAACAGCTATCAGCTCGATTCATCCAGTTGAGCTGTGCGTTGATAGATCAGTCAGTCAGTCAGCTTTTTCTTTTATATAGACTTAGGTCCTTTTTATGAAGTAAGTGCTCACTGAATGAATTTTTGGAAATTACATCCTTAAGGTACAATTTCCTTCATAAGGATTGTTTGTATGCCCTTTTTTTAAACCTAATTCTATAAAAATTAGTAACTAGGCTTTTGGTAAAAAATGAAGGAATACGTGTTTCATAATTTTTAGGAATTCATACAAATGCAAATAAGGGATTGAATGAAAGTCTGCGCGACTCTGACTCGCACTTGGCCAGTTTTTTCAGGAAAATTAGTATGTGGGCTTTCGGGCAAAGAAATTATTTCCTCCCTAAACTCCAGTACCTCGAACAATGACAATATAGCGTCTAATTGTCCGCCTGTGAGATAGCTCTAATATCATTGCCGGCACAGATACACTAAGCGCCAGTCATTTCCTGACGCCACATATCACGAGAGCACGAATATACACCCGATATGTTATCACTTTATCAGTCTTACACGTTTCAGATGTGTATGTATATCTATCCCTCGTTTCCAGGACTCGCAAATATTTTTTTGATGCGGTAAAGTTTTGCAGCAACTTTATGATAATGTAAGAAATGATAAAACTCACATGTTTCTAACCTCACATGTTTAATGTGTTTTGTGTTATGTTTGTTTATTTTTTATAACCTACGGGTGTCAAAAAACTTTTATTAATCAATATTTTTTAAATTATTGTTGTGATTGGTTGAATTTATATTCTTACTAGCTTATGCTCGCGACTTCGTCCGCGTGGACTACACAAATTTCAAACCCCTATTTCACCCTCTTAGGGGTTGAATTTTCAAAAAGCCTTTCTAATCGGATGCCTGTGTATAATAGCTCTATCTGCATGCCAAATTTCAGCCTGATCCGTCCAGTAGTTTGAGCTGTGCGTTGATAGATCAGTCAGTCAGTGACTTTTTTCTTTTATACATTATTAGACTATGCAACCAATATTGCGAGTTGTCAGCCAATCAGAGCTCATTGTGATTTGTGCTGCAGTTACCAAACTGCGATGGTAAGTCAGCATATTGATTCAAGACAATTTTTGTTGTCGAAAGATGACTGCATTGATGCTAAACAAGACTATCTCACCTGATCATAAGAGCATTGAAGCCTAGGATGGAAAAGTAGGAACTTATCTAGAAGGGCTATTTGATTTTGTACACTTTTACCCAAATAACATACCAGTAGTTCAAATGTTGCCTTTCTCTTCACCGGCAGAGGATTACAAAGTCATGGCGTAAGATTCTTCAAGGATTCGACCAGACTTTCAAAAAATCCTAGATACAAAAGATCAGCTTAAATAAAAACTGAAACCTTTCGATGAAGCCACAACACACCCTAATAGAGTTATTGATCCCTATTTTTACCAAAAAACTGGCCAAGTGCGAGTCAGGCTCGCGCAATGAGGGTTCCGTGCTACAGTCGTATTTTTTCGACATTTTGCATGATAATTCAAAAACTATGATGCATAAAAATAAATAAAAATCTGTTTTAGAATGTACAGGTGAAAACCTTTCATACGATACCCCACTTGATATAGTCACTCACTTCGAAAGTTGAAAATACTAATTATTAGTTCATGACCACAATTTAATTTTTTTTGTGTGATCTAACCCTAAATTCACGGTTTTCAGATTTTTTCCCAAATGTCAGCTAACACACACACAGACAGACAGACAGACAGACAACAAAGTGATCCTATAAGGGTTTCGTTTTTCCTTTTGAGGTACGGAACCCTAAAAAGGAGCACAAAATCATAAGCAATATCACCGAAGAGGCTAAACAATCGGAAGCAATCGTAAGTTCTTATAGCGATCCGTATCAACACGCTTTTTGTGCTTTTTGTGTTGCGTAATAGTGTTTGTGTACCCTCATCACAGGAAGCACAAAAACAGATAAAACCATGCACCCATACACCCTACACCCATCACCCATCACCCATCGCCAGTCCAGTCACGTCTCGAGGGTCTAACAGCGTCCGCTAAATATTTATAACTTCAACTTACAAGGGTCAGTGGGTCGCGTAGAAATTTTTTATGAGTGTGACCTCCTATCTTGTACAAATTGAACTAAGATTTGCGGGCGACTGAACTATCTGGGGACAGAATTAGTTTTTGACCTGTTAAATGTTGTCTCTATAGGTTTCTTACTATCTTATCCACACCTATGCACATTCCTTTACAGCAAGATTATCTGCTACGATATGAGGCCCAAGACTTCGTCTGCGTGGATTTAGTTTTTTTAATCCCAAGGGAACTCTTCAATTTTCCGCGATAAAAGTAGGCTATAACTATATAAGGGATGTGAAATACGGAGCATCTTTGTACCAAAATAGATAGGACCCGCGACTTAGTCAATGTAGAATTAGGTTGTAAGAATCCCGTGGAAATTCTTTGATTTGTTCGGGACGAAAAATAGCCTTTGCATTTACCGCATGCAAACTATCGGTTAAATATATAGGGCGTAAAAAGCTAGCAGACAGACACACTTTCGTATTTATAATATAAATATGGATAATACTGTAAGGCCTATATACATAAGAGTCACATAGGGAGAGCAGAGAGGAATGAGCTTATTTACAAAGTGCGGCCGCAAGTCGACGCGGATGGATGCCATGACACACGGAGCGGCGCCGTGCATCTCCGTCAGGCGGCAGATGTGGAGCGCAGATCTACGAGACATTAAGAGGGTTCTTCATTAAGCTGGCAGCATCCAAAGCCTTAATTAAAATGGGATTATCTTGAGGCTACGGGGTCGGTCCGTGGGGTTTCCTTGAACCTAATTTTTCCCTTTCGCGCCGCGAGCCGACTAATGGGGCTTCCGATAAAAGAATGTTGGCGCTACTTGGATAATACTCTCGAGCCGCTGGCTTTAATGTACTACTCATTAGGTGTACCTATCTACTGTACTGACAGTCTATCTTATGAACATTTTATGTTTCTAGGTAGTACCTAGAACGGAAAAAACGAACCTCGGAAAGGGGTTCGATCCCGGGCACGCACCTCTAGCTTTTCGAAGTTATGTGCGTTTTAAGCAATTAAATAGGTATTACCTACATGCTTTAATGGTGAAGGAAAACATCGTGGGGAAACCTGCTCGCCTGAGAGTTCTCCATAATGTTCTCAAAGGTGTGTGAAGTCTGCCAATCTGCACTTGATCAGTGTGGTGAATTATATTTAAAAAGTGCCAAAGCATTCTAATTTTGAAAGGAAGCTTGTGCTCAGCAGTGAGCTGACGATGGGATGATGATGATGGTGATCATGACGTCACGTAGATTTTATGAAACATAACCTTTTAAAATTGGGTACCGTTGTTCACTTTTTGATTGTCAATTATTGTTGAATTTGTAAGATAATTATGTAATGGTGATAATTAATAAAGTAAATTTAAAATTAAAGGGTTCTGAACGCGCCCTGGTCTGAGAACAAGCTCACAACATATTCAGCCGAGTATTCTTATTCTCGAAACGTTGGCTCCAATAAGAAAGCAAAGCATAATATTTTTAAAGCTGAAGAATGAATGCTCACAACGAGAAAACTAATTCCGTTTTTATGTAAGGCAATCTGTAGAGATAAATAATAGAAAAATTGAAGTTTCAATTGAGTCTGCGGAGTGGGAGCTACGCGCAAACATACAGATTGAAGCAATTTTTGACGGGAATTGAAAACAAACATATTGACCGCAGCATCAGAAGACACAAGCGAGCGGGGCTGATCTCTATCACTCAGTGGAAATATTATGATTTCTGCTAAGTATTACTTTTCTATAAAAAGCAAAATGTCTCAGAATTGAAGGTCTTTGGCTGTTCTTTTTGTTAGTTTTTCCACACGCACACCACGGTTTTCTGTAAGTTTTTTCCCGCAAAATCTGTGAACTATAGAACTCCATAGAAGCGCGCGAAGACCGCACTCGCCGCAGCGTGGTGCGCGCTAGCTCTTAGGGTCGTTTTAAAACTTATGTAAGTATGCTCCTGAATAAAGCATATTGTAGTGATAGAAGATTATGTAAATGATAAAAAGCGTGATTTGAGTCGCTCTAGTTATATGCGGCACTGCAATATGATATAATAATATTATTGTGAATTGAATATTTCAAAAAAGCAACAGCTGAGATTCTTGCTGGTTTTCCTCGGTAGGAATGGTAGGGTATTCCGAGCTAATTTTGTTCTTTCGAGGATTCATAACCATTTCTAGAAGTTTATTTGAAAAAATCACTATCTATATTTCAATAATTAAATTTTTTACATAAAAAAATAATACCTACTCATTCCCAAATAACTCAAGTTCGATATCAGATGAATAGACAGTCCGGTGTTTTCAATATTTGCGACTGAAAATTTTTCAATCAACCCATCACTGAATTATTTTTGATGTACGTTATTTATAAAAGAAAAACATGGCTGATATTTTTTTGTCAAAATAGGTGGAATATACCCGTGTCACGGTACATTAGGCAGTGTATCAATAAGTGGAGTAATGACATTGGTATCAATGAGGGGCAGACAGCAGACACCCTCCCTCGGCGCGGCCAAGCGGCCAAGCGGCCCGACGAGATCAAACGCGCGATATTAACCTTTTCGTGAGTCCTTCCTCCTCTCAGGCGGGAAATTAAAGTTTGCGCGACGCGCGGCGACGCTTGCCGAGCGAGTGCGTCGCGGCCGATCGACCGTGCTTAAGATTTTAGTAATATCCAATAGGTTTTGGGCAAGGGACAAGAAATTTCGTCTGTCTAATGCTGAACTGAGCGCTGCTTTGTCACCGGCCGCTGTCATTCCAGTATTTCTTTAAGCTAACAAAGCACGAAAACTTTCATAGAAGAAGGTACGAGTAACATGCAACGTTTGGAGTTTGAACCCATCGACCTTCCAGGTTGCAGTTCATTCTAATCACTGAGCTATGGAGGTGTGAATTGACCCTAACATTTCCCGGGTAATAATCCCGGATGCGGCGTCACTTACGCGCGCCCCCGGGACCCGGGACCCGGGCTCAGCCCGCAAATTGAGTTGCGCTTAGTGATTCCGGGAAACGAGTTATGTGATCTCTTCCTTCCTCTTGAGGAAATAAAAGGTTTTGTTCTGAACCTTTGCCAGTTGCGTGTGTTACACTGCCGTGCCCCGGCAAGCACGTAAGTAATATATTGGTTAATCCAGCGCCTGATCTCACGCCAGTCGTGTCGGATTGCCGTACAGTAGCCGGCAGAAAATATTGTACATCGACCTTTAGAAAGAGATAGCGGTTTTGTAGCGCATTGTCTTTGTCGTTAAGACCGACAAAATGTCACATAGGTACGGGTTACAGAGGCAAAGCCAAAATCTCATTCTAAAGGTCAATATGCCTGCTATTTCCTGCCGGTTATTGTACCACGGGATGAGGAGATTGAGGGAGTAGAGAGTGCTCGGTTAGTCTGTGTTAAGATTCACTCCATGACCAAAATTCGGTCAACCGTCCCATGACAGATACCCCGTCCCCAGGCATGGATCGAATTGCGGAAGAGCGTCTGCACTGCTGTTGTACGGGAGCGGTGTCTGTGTGCTCGACCATACCAAAGGGGAGATCTCCCACCGAGCGGTTGGCTGTGCTCGGTAGCGCCAGCTGGGCCGACGGTTGTATCTTGAAACTACTATAATAGTCCAGATTGCAGAAAACTCCGTTAGTGCGAGTACTGTCGGCGGTACATTTGTTCGGGACTACGTCATGAATGTTATCGATTGAACAGCGCCATCTAGTTTCTACTGTGGCAACCGCCACACTCTTACTATTCACTGGGTCAGTAGAGCACGAAGGCTCGGAGTGAGAGCAGTAGGTACCTGTCCTCTTCTCCGGGTCGGGGAACAGCAGGTCGTCGAGGCGCGCGGGCGCGGAGCGGCCCTTGCTGTTGACGGCCACGGCCACCAGCCGGAAGCGCACCTCCCACTCCAGCCCGCGCACCGTCCACACCGGCTCCTCCGACGTCAGGTTTACCCTGGACATGATAAATAAACATTCTTTTACTTGGGACCACACTGCAAATGCAGTACAACGAACAGAAAAATACAGAAAAAAGAGAGATCCCCAAAACCTTATACTCAGCTACCTTATGCTCGCGACTTCGTCTGCGGAGACTACACAAAATTCAAACCCCTATTTTACCTACTTAGGAGTTGAATTTTAAGAAATCCTTTCTGAGCGGATGTCTACGTCATAATAGTTATCTGCATGCCAAATTTGTGTCCGTGGTTTGAGCTATGCGTTGATACACCAGTCAGTCAATCAGTCAGTCAGTTAGCTTTTCCTCTAATATATATATAGATAAAGTATGATCCAATAATCCAGGAAAGTTTGGAGTCTACAAACTTGTCGGGGTACCATTCAAAGTCATATTTAAACATCGAACGGTTGTTTTGCGCCCGCCGTCGCGTCGGCTGCGGGCAACTTCGCCGACTATAGGCTTAGTATAGCATTTTACATCTCATCAACGTTGGTAGAATTCGAGCATTGAAACGTTTCAGCGTTAAAGAAAAAGGAACCTGAACTAGTTTGTTTTAAAGCTCAAGTTTGTCCACACGTCTACAGTCAGAGCTCCAAGCGGAATTCCGTAATTAAATTCGGCGGTACTGAATTTTTGTCAAGCGATATTTCTGGATAGAACATCACCCCCGAGATTGGTGGCAAAATCATCGCGCACATTGCGGGGATCACAGATTGACACTAATCACTAGGTCCAAAGCCATTAGGGCAGGCCTTAGCTTTTATATATATGAAAATTACTTTTGGCTATTTATTTTATTTTAATTTAATTTCATCTAAACGTTATTTTATTATATTGTATACGCACAGTGTATAACTCTGGATTTTTATCTGAAAATAAAGATTTTATTATTATTATTATTTATCACAGGTTTAAAGAACAATAACGGGGAAGCAATCTTCCCCGCGGATAACAGCTCTGATAAGGAGGTCGAGCCTCGAACCACGTACGTCCCGTTCAGATTCAAAACCACTCGTCATCGAGTTCTTGACTTTAAAATCCTATGCATTAGGTCCATTTCATTTTGACGTTTTGACGCTCGTATCAACGAATGGTGAGATGTAAAATCTCATACTAACCTCAGTGATACTCATAATTCGGGGGGCGGAGAGAGCGCGAATCCTAATGGAGCAGATTACATTGCAAAGTTTTGTTTACAGCAAGAATGAGGGTAATTGGAGGGCTCGCTGGGAAACATTCGGCGAGAGTGGGCGAGCCGGTCCTACGGGACGTCTCGGTAATGTACTGGCGGCTGTTAATGCTACACTGAGCTCGAACGCGTTAAATATGGCATGTTTTGAGTTTTATAGGAATACATATCGAAAAAAAATCTGCTTTTTTATTTCGATATAAGTTAGCCCTTGACTGCGATCTCTCCATGTTAAATGATGACGTAGTGTGAGATGAAAGCGGACCAACTTGGAATGGATACGGTCGTTTCGTTATTAAACCTGTAGTCCACCCTTGATCGGTTTGTACGCGGCATTGCACCGGAACGCTAAATAGCTTGACGGCACAGCTTTGCCAGTTGTCCAGTTGAGCGGGTCAGCTTTTTCTTATGTACGGGAGCGGTGTGCAGGCTCGACCGTACCAAAGGGAGATCTCCCACCGAGCGGTTGGTTGTGCTCGGTAGCGCCAGCTGGGCCGACGGTTGTGTCTTGAAACTTCCATATATAGTCCACATTGCAGATAACTCCGTTAGTGCGATTACTGTCGGCGGTACATTTGTTCGGGACTACGTCATGAAATATGTTATCGATTGACAGTGCCATCTAGTTGCATCTGTGGCAACCGCCACATATATCATCTAGGTATTTATAAACACGTCTTTTTGTACCTTAATTCTAAGATCTCATTTTGTAATCTGTCATTTGTGTTATGTGGTGCAATAAAGAATATACATTGTGCATATAAAGCGTTGTTCAATACACTATAATACATTCAGCAACACAGTACGTATTGTGTTCCGACACGTAGTTCCCGCGTCTGCACGGAGGTGTAGCGTTCCTTCAGCGCAGCCAATAAACATAAAGCACTCACGGCCGCCGTTATTGATGTTGCCCTAAACGTTATTGCGCATATAAAGCGTTGTTCAATACCCAATTTCACTGCATTATTCTTTTACGAGCGCAAATAAAGCGCTATTTACTCGTTCTCATTACACCGTAACATAATGTCTTCATTTTTCCTCAATCGTTCCGCTGTAATTTGGTCGCATGCTCTCCGTCCTAGACCAGGGTCCAGGGCAGTCGGCGAGTGGAAGACCAAAGTGAACTATTTTATTTGCTACTACTAATTATGTTAAAGAGCCTTTGTCACGGTATATTGTCATTCTTTATCATCAATGCTAGAATGAGGTGTGTTGTGTGTTCGTCACTCCATTATAAACATAGTAATTTTTATAGCACATGCGTAGTGCCGTTAGACTTGGGGAAATAATAAACATTTACTCAATTTACTCAAATATTTTAAATTAACACGTACAATAATTATAAAAATTACAAAGTCTACCGTGAGTTGTAGTATTATATTTTGTTTTCTTTATTCTTTTTTTTTACTTATTTTCATTATAGCAAGGGATGATTAATTATTTACGCCAACACGTGGCGGGCGCGGGCAGTGCGGCGGCGCCACGTCTGTGGCACTCAATTAGACAAAGTTTCTAGAGACAGTAGGTACGACTACATTTTTGCTACCGACTTAGCACTCAATAAATTGAATCTCAAAGTGTGTACCAAACTGGAAGTATTGACTCGTGAGGCAAGTGGCGCCGGCAAACCAGCTTCAGTTGGTTCGCTATTTATATAGGTTAGTAGATCTACTGATGCAATCTTTTATCCGCCGTTTTCTACTGAACTAATGAACTGAAGAGTTAAATGAATGATACAGTTCATTAGATCAAAAGACAAGTATCTTTCTCTTTTCAATTAACCATTGCACCCCCTCTAGCCCCCCCCCCCCCATCCCCCTCCCTCTATTATCGGAAAGGCGATATCTTTATGATCGAATCGACAAACGTATATTAATATGTGGAACAATGAGGACGTATTTAATGACAATTATTTTCTTATTCGTCACACATTATTGTTGTTCCGTTGTGTGAATAAATAATATATTTCTTGGTTTTATTATTATTATGGATATACATCTACTCTCACGCCCGCGTACAAAATAGATACATATAAAAGCCAAAAGAGTTATAATATACTTACATACATAAAAATAAATAAACCTACATAAACATTACATACATACATATTTGTAACGGGCGGAGGATTACACCCCGGCAGGGGAGACCAAACGGCCGGGGGTCAGGGCGACAGGTGAAGAAATCGGCGGACTATCCTAGCCGAGTCCAGCAAGACCGCTTTTTGCATCCTGGCTGCGAGCGAACTGCCACGGAACCCCAGTCGCCTCAGATGTTGAGCGAGGCTGACTGGGATCAACCCATTCGCAGATATGACGATTGGGATGATTTCAGTGGACTCCACATGCCACATGTCGGAAACCTCGTGAGCCAGATCGAGATACTTGCGCTTTTTCTCCGTCTCAGCTCTCACGAGGTTCTCGTCATACGGAATGGTGATGTCCACCAAAAACACCCTCGACTGTGCCCGGTCCACCACCACGATGTCAGGCTTATTCGCTAGAATAGTCCTGTCCGTGATGATGGACCGGTCCCAATAGAGCCGGACTCCGTCGCGCTCGAGTACCGGCACCGGCGTGTACTTGTAATACGGCAGCCTCTCATCCAGGAGACCGTACTTCAGAGCAAGCTCTTGGTGAAGGATTTTGGCTGCTTGGTTGTGTCTGTGCAGATACTCAGTGTTGGCAAGCGCTGAGCATCCCGAAAGCACATGTCTGAGTGACTCGCCGGGATGGCGACAAGCTCGACAGATGTCATGAGTGCCATCCTTCAGAATGTACTTTCGGTAGTTCCGCGTCTTGACCACCTGATCTTGTATCGCACAGACAAAACCCTCGGTTTCCCCGAAGAGGTCACCAAAGCGCAACCACTGCACGGACGCTTTTTTATCTACGTGTGGCTCATTAAGAGCTTTAAAAAAGCGTCCGTGCAGCTCCTTCTCCCTCCATACGGCCTCCCGGTCAGAGGTGCTAAGTACCACCGGTTTCTGCCACTCGGTTTGGGCTAAGGATAGTGGGGTGAGTCCTTTATCACATTCTATGACCTCTCTATGCATGGGGGACCCCCTCATCGTCTCAAAGTAGGTTCTGAGGTTGGCTATCTCCCGGTTATGCATGGTCTTGACGCTCAATACGCCTCGACCACCACACTTCCGGGGGATATACAACCTCATCACAGACGATTTTGGGTGGTGCATGCGATAAAGAGTCATAGTTGTTTATTATTATTATTATTAATATTGACTACGACTTTCTAAGACTTTTAGATTTGTTTTTGTTTATTACAAACAGACAGATCGACAAGAGGATATGTTAATGTTGCAGTACCAATCTATGTTTAAAATTTTAGCCTCTAGCTCATCGAGAAGTTAGTTAATATATCGAACAGACAAACAAACAGACTGACAAAAAAGTAAGTTAATAAAAACGTGTTAAAAATCAGAGCGGCAATGATTCAGTTAAAAATAAAAGAACGAAGACCGTGACGGGAGTTTTAAACTGAATAAAAATAAAAGTGTTTTCTTGAGTACCTACATAGTACAGACAATAAAGTTAGAGTCCTCGCAAAGTGGCGGGCGTCAGTTAGTCAGTTAGTCTGCTATAAGCGGATCAGGATGTATTAAGCAACAAGGGTAGCCCTACTTGACCCGGGAAGAAATGGGGAAAGAATTTATAGCAAGATTTCACAGACTAAAAGAGAAAGTTAGACGGATTTCACATTGTGTGTCTAGTGACTCTATAAATTGAGAAAAAAGATTCTATATGTAATACAGTTTTCTGCGCAAGGCACAATAAATTTGATGAATCTAAAGCAAGAGGCGGGAATTCACGAAAGAATTTCACAGCACGAAAATGCTGAAACAGTACGCTTAGTATAAGATTTTACCTCTCACCAACGTTGACAGTATTTGAGAGTCGATACAGTTTAGCGTTAACATGAAATGGCCCTTAACTGTCTTGTTTTAATACTCGAGTTTGTACATATATTTACAGCCAGCGCTCCAAGCGGGAACGTTGCGAAATTAAAATCAATGGTACTGAATTTTTGACTTCAAATAAAGAACCTTTAGGTCCATTTTACTTTGACGTTATTTTGTATCGACTCTCGAATGCTATTAAAATTGGTGAGAAGTCAAATCTCATACTTAGGCTGAGATATATAGAGCGCACTTTGACTTTGCTCAGACTTAAGATTGAGTTAAAATGAGACAGATTTATGTGGGAAATATAGCTCTGTCTCGTTTTAACTCTGTCTTAAGTCTAAGCTAAGTCAGAGTGCGCTCTATAGATCTCAGCCTGAGTCTCAGGGCACAGATCTGAAAAATCTGATTTAGTACAAACGATGTAATTGCTTACATAGCTCCGAAAAGTTAGAGATGCGTGCCCGTGAATTCCAATAAGAGACCATTCATTGATTTATAATTTGTCTATCACCATCACCCGATCGTGTCACACTGTGACTCGTTGGGAATTGCGAACTCATTATTTTTTTCCCATCGAGTCACACTGTTACCAGTTGCAACTTTTTTATTCATTGTAATTTCCACGAGTCACAGTGTGACACGATTCAGTGTGACTCGTTGGGAACCCATCGAAATTTTTACCACTAGCTACCACAGTATTTCCCGATTACTCCGTCTGTGTTACGTGAGTCTGTGGTTACAAAAGGAGGGAATTAATGGGAGGATTTTTCCAAGAGGCAGATAACGCCGCGAAGTAAATCCTTGTTGGCGGCCATCGTGGCGGCCATCGTGGCGGCCATCGTGGCGGCCATCGTGGCGACCATTGTGCGCGCTGTTGTCGCGGTACATTATGACTTGTCACCAGACTTAGACGGAGCCCTTTCTCACCTCATTACCTCGGAGCGAGGCCGGGAGTATTTTTGTTTTTTGATGCAATTTTAAAGAACAGCTGAACTGGAAGCTATTCTTCTGGAATCTTGTATTAGAAGGTACAACTGTAGTAATCCATACTAATATTATAAATGCGAAAGTGTGCCTGTCTTTCTGTCTGCTAATTTTCACGGTCCATCAGTTTAACCGATTTTAATGACATTTGGTAGGTACAAGGTTAGCTTACGTCCCGGGGACGGACATAGACTTTTTATCCCGGAAAATCAAAGAATCAAATCCCGTGGGAACTCTTTGATTTTCTGGGATAGCATACAAACAGAATACACTTTTGCATTTATAATATTAGTATGGATAGTACGGAACCCGTCGTGCGCGAGTCCGACTCGCACTTGGCCGGTTTTTTTAATTTCATGTACATTGGCAAACGGCATGATTTAGCAACTCCTTAGTACAGGAGTAGGTACCTAAACTCGGCGTCATATTTTTTTAACTGTTAAAGTTACGCTAGGACGCAGTTGCTAGGGTCTCAGCAGACCAACTAGGGGTCTAGGGGTCAAGCACATGTGAGGAATATGTAACAATAACCCCGGCATATTCTGACGCTGTCATCGCGTCCCAGTCGGCACGCGGGGACAGGCAGCCTGCGTGAGCAGATTGCCTGCAATATTAAAAACAATGTCCCCCCCCCTCCCCCTCCCCCCTGCCACGCTACTCACACTACAGCCCCCCCCCAGCGCCTCACACAGTGTGAGGTTAAAAATTGGCTTTACAAATATATTTATTGTTATTATACTACTTTCAGACTGATGTTTCATGTTATACATAATAAGTAGCTTTTTTAGATCTTAGAATTTATAATCGACTCGTGAGAATTTTATCATCATCGTCATCATTAACTCATCGCCGGCACGCTACTGAGCACAGGTCTCCTCTCAGAATGAAAATAGCTATAGTTCGCCACGCTAATTGTTGATTGGGAGACTTCACACACCTTTGAGAACATTATGGAGAACTCATAGGCATGCAGGTTTCCTCACAATATTTTCCATCACCGCCAAAGCAAGTGATATCTATTTCCGAAAAGTTAGTAGTGTGAGGCCGGGATCGAATCCCTGACCTCCGAATGAGAGGCGAACGTCATCATTATTACGGCTCTTATTTTAGAGAATTTCATTGTTTCTGGAAATTTTCTGGTAATACAAAGTATATTCAGGAAATTCCTTATTTAGCGGGTTTTGGTGGTTATTGCTATCCTTGTTCCTGGCGCGTGAAAGCCAAAAAGAAGTATGGAAATTATTATCCTACACCAATATTTTTTCTTCAAAGATTTTTCGTGAAACAATGAAAAATACACCATTTTTCCATTACACCCATTTAGATCCTGTGTACAGTCAAAACCAGTCGTTGTCATAAAACATTATACACCCATACGACACGCAGGCAGGTGAAGACAATGCCTTATGGCACCCCTTCTCGCCCCCCTACGTAGGTGTACCTCCCCCCGGCACCCCCGCGGCGCTTATTAGTAAAATGTAGCTTTTTATTGCGCCCCAGGAGTCGCGGGGTGAGATTAGAATGGAGAGGTCCTCCATTAGCGCAGTTTGCAGCTTGGATCATTATATCAGCTATTGTTGAAGCTTATAGCCATTATGTGTGCTTTATGAACTGACAAATCATAGTAAACTTATAATAGTAAAGTTTGAAATTTCTATCTCGATTATGTTGAAAGAACGGCCAACTCAAAATGAATAAAAGGTATAAATGATAATGTACAGGACCCACAGTGACTTGCCATTTGCCAATTACATTAGGGACCTCTTGAAGTAGGGTCTCTTCGCTAATTATATGACTAGCAGTTGCCCGTGACTTCGTGCGCGTAAAATTTCTGGTTTCTCATGAGATTAGAAATTTTCCCGCTGCAAAAGACCTCACTTATTCACTCTTAAGGTACTTCCAAGATATCTAAATGCCGATTTTCAAATCTCTAACTTCAAAAACGTAAGACTTTCATAACCCCCCCCCCCCATTTCTACCCCCTTAGATGACACCTACCCCCTAGAAAGAACGAACTTATCTTCCAGTTTATAATAAACCAATAATTAAAACATCCGTACTGTAAACAAAAGACTTTCATCTAACTTTCCAACCCCAATTAAACCCACTTTGGGGCGGAATGTTGAAAAATCCTTCCTTGGTGGACACCTACTCTTTACAAAGAACACACCCTCCAAATTTCTTCTAAGACTCATGTTTAGGCTGTGCGTAGTCAGTCGGTTAGTCAGTCAGGACATTGACTTTTATATGTACAGATTGTTAATGGCTTAAAACGTACATAACTCCGAAAAGACAAAGGTGTGTGCCCTGAATTGAGCTCCCTACTTCGCGATTTCCTAGTCGAGAAGTCGGAAGATTCGTGTTAACAGAATTTTAGTAAATTAGTAATTTTACTCCTACGATAAAATAAATATTCAGTATAATATAAATAATAAGTTTTTTTTGGAATGAACTTGAAGATACGGACGAGTTTAAACTTTTGCTACCAACTTTAGTTGATTGTAAAGAAAAGATCTAGATGCCGAACTATAAGAAGGTGCTTGGAACGAAACTTCTTACTAAGTTCATTAAGGGGGCCAAGGAGCTCGCTTATACACTTAAAGTATTAACTATATCTAGAACTTTTTAAAATTTCGATAACTGAACTTTGGAAGTACTATTCCTTATCTCCATCTCGACTATCGCTTTCTGGTTTACCGTCGTACTTGTCGATGAAAGTACTTGTTCTAATCTTTCTCTCATCCAAAAATCTGTTCATCGATTGTCTTCTTTTTATCACCACAACCTTATGATTTCGTCTACTGAGCCCAAGAGTCTGGACCCATAGTAGACGAAGCCATAAGCAGTTCCATAGTCTGAACTTGTAGGTGTTGTGGTTCCCTGCGGGTAGCTAGATGAGGTATAAAGAAAGAACAGAAAGTGAGAGAAGGTCTCGAGAGTTGGCACGAGTAATGGTTCTTACTTAGAGGACTGGGAGAGGATGTTTTAGTTCAGGTGTTCTCACCTGGTGGTAAGCAATGATGCAGTCTCAGATGGAAGCGGGCTAGTTTGCAACCGGTATAGCAGCCAGAAGTCTGGTACAGAAGATGAAGAAACTCTGCCAGTAGGAAGTAGTTCGTAAGGGACCTACAAAGAAGACAAATGCACCTGGGCTTGTCGTCTCGGCCGGAGTAGACCTCGAGCAGGAAATGCTGCGGCAGGCCGCCGTCGAAGCCCGCCACGCATGACACTTGCACGGAGTCCGCCGTTTGGTTCCACAGCGTGCAGTTCCGTGGCGCGTGAGGCTTGCCTGCACCAAACATATACTTTTGATTAATTTTAAATACACATCAAAAATTGCGAACCGGCAGGAATCGAACCCGCGTCTCCTGGGATCGCGCCCGACGCTCTAACCACTAAGCTACAGCCCGCTTACTGCCAGTGACGAAATTTGTGATGTGTATGCTCACTCACTACTGAAGCGACTGTTTCTGCCATCTAGTAGCGACATCTTTTTGCAGTTTACGAAAAAAATTATTTAGAAAATTTCCTTCAAGTGTAGGTGAAACACTATAAAAAATTATAAAAATATATACTTTTGATATTCTATACTAACCTAGTGAATTTCAGAAAATCTGACCTTATTCCTTGACTACATCATAAAGGAAACACTTGTGCAAAAAATTAGCTTTCTAGGTTTAAGGGTTTGAGCTGAGCTTGGTGAGTCAATCAGTGAGTGAGGACTTTTGTTTATTGTTCGGGATAAACGCTCTAGTAACTTAGCTTATTTACCTAATATAGTTTGGACTAAACGGAGGAATAATCTGCGTGATATGACGTTCAAAGTTAAGATTTGCGTCTTCTGTGTACCGTATATCTATCTGTCTACCATCTTACCAGAATTCTGTTTTTATTTAGCCTTTACTATCTCGCGGGGCTTACGAAATTTTCAAGATCAGTGCAATTTTGGAAAAGTAAATAAATGGAACATGCTTAGGCAAAGGATGAATCATGACAGCTAAAAGATTAAGCTCGTACCAGCTGCAACCATCTGGAAGACGCAGGGTGCCAGCTGCGTGCCGACCTCGTTGGACGCGGCACACGACAGCGTGCCGTAGTCCAGGTCTGCAACTGGGGTGTATCTGCATACAACAAAAAGATTTGCATTAAAGGAGTTCTTCGAACAACCGTTCTAATACAACCAGATTTTCTTCTTTCACGTTCAAAAGTGTGCAAGCTAACTTCAAATCCTCAAAAGCTACAATTTATTGGCAGATGTTGAAGAGCGGAGCGACGCAGGAACATTTGCAGTACAAGGGCCGCTCCTGCTTCGTCGTGCGAGTCGTTCCTGCATCACCCACTTGTCGTTTGAAAATTAACCAGGTTTATCCCAGCGATCATAGCGCTCGCGAATCGATTCTGCTTCGAGCGAGTTTACGAAGAACCTGGTTAGGAACCACAATTAACCGGTATTTTTCGAAATGTTCCCAAGCCGATCACAACTCATAGTTTCATGTAGTAGAAATAGAAACTAGATCTACTGTATTTTCAGCAGATCTTATGTATGAATTTGCCATTAGTAAGAATAAACCAAACACAAATCGTATGAGTTTTCACCTGAACTGAATTATGTTTGAAGCGGAGTTTGAACGAGCAATGTTTGTGTTTGCCTTGCTCGCTGGAGCATGTCATACAATTTCCACATTAATATTAATAAATCATTTTTTCAATGTGGTTTTTCTTTATCATTTTAATAAAAAGGCGTTCTGAACAAATTCAAATAAAATTTTACCGGCTTACGCGAATACAAAATGGGGAATGAATAGGGAATTATTTTACTCGTAGGCATAATAAAGAAAATAAAAAATCGGTCAGGTGCCAGTCGAACTCGCACATGAAGGGTTCCGTACCATCGTACATAACACAGAAAGAAATAAATATGTTTATTTCTTAAATTGTGAAAGTTTTGCTGGTGAATTGATATTCTAGGTACCAAGCAAGGACTTCTTACACTAAAAAGCTTACATTTTTTTTTAAATATTTACTTTGTAGTGGGTCGTTTTTTTAATATTTTTTTTAGCAATTAAATATCACTTGTTTTAACGGTGAAGGAAAATATCGTGAGGAACCCTGTGCATGCCTGAGAGTTCTCCGTAGTGTTCTGAAAAGTGTGTGAAGTCGGGGATCCGCACTTGACCAACGTGGTGGCCCTTCTCATTCTGAGAGGAGACCCGGTGATGGGTCGATGACGATGCCGAGTACTAACTTCAAGCTGGAGGCGCTGCCGTTGGACGTGTACCGGTCGGCGGCGACGTCCAGCGTCTCGCCGGAGTTGTTGAACTTCCACTTGAAGACGGCGGCGGGCGGGTCGGCGTCCACCTCGCACACGATCACCAGCGACTCGCCCCGCGCCGCGCCCACCACCGACACGCCGCCCGCGCGGCACGACGGCGCATCTGGGGAGACGAAACAGGCAACACGTACACGCAGTCGGAAGTGAACAAGGTCGACAGCCCGACAGATGCAAAGCTTTCCCCTCCAATTATAATATGGGTACCTTCGAGTCGAGAGTGAATAGGCATCCTCTAGGCAAGCGCGCTCCATCTTAGGCTGCATCATCACTTACCACCAAATCTGATTGCAGCCAAGCGCTAGTCTATAAATTAAAAAAAAGCTCACTCATCATTACAGGTACGCGCTGCCCAGCCGATGAAAACCCGCAAACGTTCGCTATTTTAGTCATTTACGTCTCCATACCAAACGTTGCAAAAGGAAAACATTGTGACAACCTGCATGCCTTAAAGCACTAATCCGTATTTGGCCAGCAGCGTGATGAACTATGACCTAAATTCTTCTTTTTCTGTGAGGAAACTCGTGCCTAGATGTGGGCAGGTGATGGATTAAAATGAGGATAACCCTGAATCGGTTTAGTGGTTCGATACCAATCGTTTCGTATAAAATCTTACAGCTTGTCTAAATGGTTAGGAATAATAAGTAGGTCCTGGGAAATGTGCTCGTATGAGGAACAAGGTCATACATATATTGTGTGGTTTAGAATAGGGCTCAGAATTAAAGTTTAGAGTCGATAATCTATGGGAGTGGGGGTTGTATATAACGGTATTTTTTAAACTTATCCATCACTGATCGACTGACGGGGACAGATAGTAGGCAATTCCAAATTAATCCATGGAAGAAAATACATGGGTTGTTAAAAAATGACCTCGCATTCGTAAGCAACTTACGTACCGCTTGGGTCAATCCACACGAGCAAAAATACCGAATCATGGAGTGATTTCAGAACATATTGACATTGGATTTGAACCATGCATTGTTCCCTATCAGCTAATAAACTCTCCCTCCAATTTTGGCCGGCCGCGCCGCGCCGGCTGAAATGCGAGGTGAACAAATCCGATATGACCACTGAAAAGATTTCGCTGACGCTCTACAAAATGAAAACCCCGATCTCCGAGCTACGTGTCAATTGTCATTCGCCTTGGCCGGAACGAGGAGGCATTATCGAATTCAGATCTAACAGTTTAACTATCTCTATAATGGGCGTCGCTTCCGCAGATTGAAAATGAGACGCGATTGAGGTGGCCGATAGCGGAACTATCGAGTAAATTGGAAACGAACTCGGGATCATAAGTATCGCTTTAATAAGCCAAGCGACTTTAGCCGCTCAGCTCGTTTGCGTTAAAGGTAGTTTTTGTGTGATAAGTTTTTGCGTTCGGAAGGCTTGAGTCGCGTTGTAAGGATCAATCTGGTATTAAATGGCCGGTGACATGCGATGCGAGGGTATCGGCGAACTGCACGAGTGGACCCTCCCTTGGAGCGCGATCATCACGCGACCTTCGTGACGTATTATCGAACGTTTTTATCAAAGCATTGTTCGAGGCTAAATAATTTTGTATTAGAACTATAAGTAAGTAAGTAAGTTTTAATCTCATTGAGAGTTTTTTAAATTCATTCTAGGAAAACGCTTGACCACAATCACACCTGAGGGAATGCGACGATGAGGCCTAAGATGGGACGCGTTTACCAAGAACATGCCTATTCACTCTTGTTTTAAAGATGCCCGGGTTGTAATTGGTAGAAAACACAGATCGTGGAAGAGTATTCCAAACCCTAGCCATGCGTATGAGGAATGATGACGCTAAACGTATCGTGCGTGTAGATGGGATGTCGACGACATAAGAGTGGAAACTCGCCCGACGTCTTGCGGTTCGGTGGTAAAAGTTTGATATCCGGAAGGATGTAGGTTCCTCACTCGTTAGATTGTCGTCCTAGCATAAGATTTAACGAATCAGATAAAGTCATGCCTACAATTATTATAAAGTCTGCCATTTACCACCGTGCCGGAGGCAAGGAGGATTGTTAAAAATATGAACTTCGTATGTAAATTCGAGAATTCCCGAATCCCCGACGCAAACAATGGGATGTCATAAGTTAAAGAGTGTATCTATCGCATCACAGCGCTCAAACTGAATGACTGGACGATGGACTGACTTGAATGCGCTTTCTTTTATTCGAAATTCTGTTTGATCGAGATGTTTCTTATATGTTTGATGAAAATTTGTTCAACAGTCGGCGTAGGGATCTCAGTAAAGAAAACATTACAATAAAACTTAAAGCTAGCCTTTATCTAATTACTATACAAATCATGCCCGCGTAGAATGGTGCCAAGAATACTGGCTGCATTTCCGCACTGGTCAGCCAGGCTGATCCGTTGCGCAAAAAATGAGCCAGCCCTTCTGTTACCAGATGAGGATATTAATCGCGGTGAAATGTCTCGTAATTTTTTTTTGCACTAAGACTCCATGGTCCCAGGGTTTCCACGGTAAACGGAACAAAAATGTAACTCTCGATAAGAGAGGCATACTTGCGCCGCTTGCCGTTTTCAGCTGTTTCTGCTGCGGCTCCCGGTCTTGATGCTGTCTCCCTGATATGACACGGGGCCAATGTGTCCACGCACGTTGCGTCCCACACTAGCGACCGTCCCCGTTCCCAGGGAACCAGCGTCCATCCATCAGGTCTCTTACCATCATCCCGACTAATCGATGCGAGCGAGCCAAGCGAAGGAATGTCTAAGATGGCAAGAGCCCTTTTGATCGTGTCATCCAGTTGATTTTTTATTTCTTATACTTGTCTTATGAACTCGATCTCGACTACAATGCAATATTATAGTAACTTTGACCTGTCTCTGAAGATTTGAATTTTCAATTTAAACTTCATAATAATGAAATTAATTTGTTCGAGGAGACTTTTCGTAGCTAGTGTAGTCAAATAATAGAAGCTAGCACTCGGTCTCCACTAATTCTCGTAAATAGCGGTATTTAAAACGTAATAGCGGCGGGTAACCGAATAAACCAGCTCTGCCCTGTTGGGACAGACAAGATGGATCGCCCAGATCAAGGTCGATTGTGGGATTTGTTATTATGAACAGTGGAGAAATATTGATATTCTTGAATCTATCTATAGATTCAAGAATATCAATATTTATATTTATTTTGTATAAACTGACTGATGCATTAACATCATCATAATCAACCCATCGCTGGCTCACTACTGAGAACTCTCCTCTGAGAAGGAGGACGGTGTGCGATCAAACAGTTTGTCTACTTGTTAAATATTATTGTATAGAGGTGAGTATAGAGGTAGAAGTGAGTGCAGTTAAAACTTGTGCGCAACCCGCACGTCGCACGTGTGAACACGAATAAAATTGTTTTGAAAATATGAATGGCGCTTCGCTATAAAGTTGTTCGGAACCTGAAAATTGGAAGGCGAGTTTATATAACTTCTTACGATGCACAAAACAATCCTTTTAACTAAATGCAAAACACGTGCGAGATTTAGGTTTTAGTGTGTTTGTTTTAAGTATAAATTTTTAGCTAAACAAGCTAAGCGTTATTAGCTGCTATTTGTACGGATTTTACCGCTTGCTTAAGTTAGCGTCTAGACCAAAGTACAGTACGCGGCCGAAAGTAATGTACATCGAACTTTAGAAGGAGATAGCAGATTTGTAGAGCGCTAACCAACAAAACGTCATATAAGTCTGAGTGACAGAGACAACGCTCTACAAAGCCGAAATGTCATTCTAAAGGCCGATATACATTACTTTCGGCCGCTTACTGTACCTAAGTAGAATATGAGAATGACATTAGCAAATCTAATCGATTGAGAGAGTTGATACAATCGCAGTTGTTGTGATTGGCTAAATTTATTGTATTCTTACAACAACAATGCATTTCAACATGATTTCAAGTTTCAACCAATAGTGAGAGAGTATTGGCGAATCACAGGAGATTGCGACCGTCACCGCACGATTATGGTAAATTGACAACTATAGTGTCATCGCAATCACCTCTGATTGGCCATTACTCGTTCACTATTGGCTACAATACATAGTTGCAACAAGAATACCATGAAATCAGCCAATCACAACAATTGCGATAGTAATAATGATTGGTATCTACCAGCACTTAACTATCGCTGTAGCTTTATTAATTTTTTTATCTGAGCGCTTTAAGCTAAGCGAAAAATGGATTTCGTTCAGGTAAATCTACAGAGCTTATCAAGCAATCTCTCATTTTTAATTCGCGAGTTTGTTTCAGAAAGGAGTTTACCTAAACTTTTTTTTATCCCATAAATTAATGTACTTTACGCGAAATGCTGGTAATTTAGTATGATCTTATTTTAAGGGAAAGCTGTTGTGACGAGGTCAGGCCACACCTGCGCCTCTCTCTCTGGCGGCCTGGAGGCGAGGAGCGGGGATTTATGCCCCTTATCCTTCAGCTTAATCACTCTCACCCAATCCACCGTGATTGACTATTGCTTAGAACTCCTTTACCCGAGAATTGGAACTGTATAAAAAAAAATATAATTCAAAATAGCCGCTATGAAAAAAAAGTGTTACAGTGCGACAAGGCTCTCTTGGAACTTGAATGACATTGACAGGGGGGTGCTGTTGCAGAACAAAGGCTTAGAATATTCAAACAAGAACAAAGGGGCCACGAGTCTCCCGGGACTCCGATGCATATTATTTGTTTTTGCCCTGCTCTGATGCACAAACATAGCGTCCACTAATACAAATACACACCCTGTGAAAATTACAACGCCCTACCTGTTACGGTTCATAATATACAGGCCGCTGACGAACAGACGGACGGACAGTAGAGGCTTAGTACCTTACAGGGCGTTACGTTGGCACTCTTCGGGTATGGAGCCCTATCAAGCAGTACGTAAAATAATAAGAAGCAGCACGAAAGCTCACCTGCGACTTGGAAACGATTGAGTGATTTGTCTTTTTGAGAATATCTCTATATGTTTGAAGTCGGTTAAAATTAAATGCAACAGCAACACCGCCCAGCTGCTCGTCGCCAGGACCAATAACGGATTCCATTGGGTTGGGGTGGCTTCCTGGCTCTTGTCAGCGAATTATGGCGAATTATAGCGAATTATGGCGAATTACTGCTAATTAATCCATCGCCGCCGTGGAATATAACGAGCCGCGTAAATTGCTGCCTTTGTGACGTCTCCGATCTCCTTACCTACCCTCCATTACAATTCATACCTCTGTGGAAATATTCCTTTTGTACATATTTCAGTACTCCTACGTACCTTGCTACGCGTGGATTTTTTACAGTCAGTATTTTTACGACGTTACATAATTTATTTTTGCCAAGTTCAAGGGTACTTATAGGCCTTAAACAACTTACAAAACCTTTAAAAAAAGGCCCTAGTGTACCTTTCAAGATAATATACTTGTCGGAGTTGACTCGGCAGTAATCGGAACGCAAACGTCTAGCGACGTTGATGGAGTCAGGAGACGAGATGGGGTTACCAAGGAGACGAAAAAAAACAATATGGTTTGAATATGGTAACAAGAAGAAAAGGAAACAAGACGATCCTAGAGCTCTGCCGTCATACTTATATTATCATGAACAACCTATCGCCGGCGCACTACTGCGCACGGGTCTTCCCTCAGAACGAGAAGGGTTTAGGCCAATAGTCCGCTACGCTGGCAAAGTGTTGATTAAATCAACAAATTGATTAGCAGACTTCACAACCTTTGAGAATATTATGGAGAACTCCAGGCATGCAGGTTTCATCGCGATGTTTCCTTCACAATTAAAGCAAGTGATATTTGTATTTTAAAATATACTTCTAGTGCTAGAAAAAACGTTGACGTGACGAATCTGCTATCCTAGGAATTCAGTGGTCACCTCAAGTTTAATGGTCCCGCGTCTGTTTCTCTCCGGTCGTGTTGGATTTCCATCTATTATTATTGACTAAAATACACAGTTCAGCGACCATTCAGCCAATCACAGCAATCGTGATTGTAGCTATGGATAATTGCTAAGAGAACAGAACTAGAGATAGCTTGAATATTTCAGTTAGTCTTTGTCGGAATTAGCGATGTTCCGTTGCACATCAACAATTCCTGTGTTCTATTTTCGGGATAGAATGCTCAATGGCAGTAGGTAGGCTTTGTGTCGCAAATTGTCGCTTCTTAATTTGTGACGTTTCATTAATTCGGAAACGCGGGTCGGTGGGCATTGTTGCGCGTCCGACTGATTGTTTCCAATGGGCGCGGGGCGCGGGGCCCGCCGACCGGAGTGAACCCGACCGTTGACGGGCATTCCATTCCAACAGGATCACTTACCAAATAACTTCGCGTTTTCGACACGACTTATGCTGCCTCCTCGTGCGTGTCCGTTCCGGCAAATTTGAATGTGTTGATTTCTACATAGAATACGACAAAGTCACTTCCCTCTATCTGTCCCTTTGTACGCTTAGATGGATTTTCCGATAATGCCATCTACTGCTGGCATCTTGTAAGGACTTTCACATGCCACGGTCTTACGCCGTCTGAAATTTGACTCCAGCGGCTCCCTGCGACTCATCATCGTCTGTCCATCTAGAGGGGGGGGGGGAGGGAGACCTGGGCCTTGTTATTCCGACGTAAAACAGATTGTCCGGTGTATAATGAAGCTTCATTGTCGAGTTTTTGTATCTCCTCGAGGACTTAGCTTTACATTTTGTGGGCAAATTTTAACATTCAGGATATTATGAGTGCATCAAGCAAATAAGAAGGACGGGCGCCGCCGCGGGCCGTTATTCTGAATTTCCGCTCAGTTGTAAATCATTCTACTCGTGATGTACGGACGGACCGGGAGAGCCGAAAATTCTACGAAAATATTATAAGCGCCTCGTTGCGCCACGGTTTTGGTCCGCCTTTTGTTTGCAAGTTGAAATATTATCATGATTGTTTTATTTAAACCATTCAAGCCATTAAAATTTGCATGTATGATAGTGAAAAAGCAAACGAAGAATCAAATAATGAAGTGATCAATGTTACTTTTTAAGAAAGCAAGAAAAAATTTGGAAAGAAAGGAAAGCTCAATTATTCACATAATCATCGTCATTCAGAGGGACACCTGATTAAACACCACACCACAATTCAGCGGCTTCCTGCGCCTCCTTTGATGTCATGTGTCCACCTTGTGGGGATCTTCGAAGGCTGCGCTTTCTGGTGTAAGTACGATTCTAGCCTTTCAGGAATTTGTTGGTCCGCCCCTTGAATGACACCATGTTTTAATCTAATGGGAACACCGCCGAAGGGCGTTGATTAGGTACACAGTTTGCATGTGCGTGGAAAAAAGGACCTGGCACAACGGGTGGTCGAAGTGCTCCAGAAACCCAGGTGGTGAGGGTGGAATTGTTTGCGGTGGTGTGCGGTGCGGTTATAGAAAAAGGAGGGTGGAATGAGATCAAACAACTCTTCGGAACTCTTCTGGTCTTTGTGGATACAATAAATGCGCTGCGACTGCTGTGATCCTGGTGGAGTGGTGCTGCATCAACACTTACATTTGACCCTGAAGTGCAGCTCGTTGGAGACGGTCTCCCCCTCGGCGTTGAGCGCGGAGCAGGCGTAGCGGCCGCTGCTGTGCCGCGTCACCTTCTGCAGCACCAGGCTCTGGTTGCTGTGGAACACCCTGGCCGTCGCGTTGTGTGCTAGCGGCCGATCCTGGAGACAAACGAAGCAGATGCAGGGTAAACACGATAGAGATAAGCTGGGATATACGTATTGGCACAATCATCACCTTGCAATGAGGCTTTCTAGAAATGTTGGACGTTAAGTTACATCACTGAAACATCAGGTCCAGGCATCAAATGAGGCATTAAATATTTGACATATTATGGATATGTTTCGACAGCGGTGTTAAAATGTAAGGAGTCTTCTTGGTTGGTGAAGATCTGGCCAAATGGCGCCAAACGGAGGTGCTTATTAGGAACCCTCATTGTGGCTTGTAAAGAGAGGATGTTTCGAAGCCGGAATTTAGAAGCTTAGTGTAGTGTTGCGTGGTGGTGGTGTAGTTTGCTTGCTTAGTAGGCTGGTAGCTTGCGTTTTCTGCATATTTAGCAAAAAAGGGGGGTGGTGCATGCTGCACGTTGTACTATATACAGATTAGTCCGTTTTGGTGGATTAATAATAATAATAAATATGCTTTATTGTTTACATTATTGCTAGTAACTAGCATGTACAATGTTATATCTAATATACTATCTAAACTAAAAACTAACAATAAACAAAAGGTCGCAAACTCAGTAAAGTTAAGTAAGGTTGTTGTTCCTTCTGTATTATGAGCTTCCAAAAAGTAACTCCTGCGACAATCCAACATAAAGTAACTCCTGCGACAATCCAACATAAAGTAACTCCTGCGACAATCCAACATAAAGTAACTCCTGCGACAATCCAACATAAAGTAACTCCTGCGACAATCCAACATAAAGTAACTCCTGCGACAATCCAACATAAAGTAACTCCTGCGACAATCCAACATAAAGTAACTCCTGCGACAATCCAACATAAAGTAACTCCTGCGACAATCCAACATAAAGTAACTCCTGCGACAATCCAACATAAAGTAACTCCTGCGACAATCCAACATAAAGTAACTCCTGCGACAATCCAACATAAAGTAACTCCTGCGACAATCCAACATAAAGTAACTCCTGCGACAATCCAACATAAAGTAACTCCTGCGACAATCCAACATAAAGCCACTTAAAGAGGGATAATATAAGAAGGACGAAGATCCACGTCAACTTCTTTTCTTTTACTCTCCTCCATTACTTCCTTTCAGGGTTAAACATTTTACCCATATTTTTCCTAAATATAATAAAAACGTGTTGTGAAAATAAGTTACCGAAAAATACGTGAGTTAACATCCTTGATTATGGTATAATTTGTTTTTAATATTGTTTACCAATTTCGCAAGCCTTTTTTAGCAGTTCACCTGTATTTTCCCGTAGCTTTTATAGTGGCAATAACTTAGCGGCGCAAATTACCGCAATGAATCTCCCAGCTCCTCGCCACTCACAACTTACTCCGGCGAGCACAGGTATACAGCTGTACAGGCGGAGTAAGTGCGAGGAGCTGGGATGAGCCTCATAATCATAAATCCTTTAGTCTTGCTGTAGTTGGCCGGTATCACACCAGCAGATCGCCAGTCTAGAGAAGTACATTTAAAACCTAAAGTTCTTTCTTAGTACTTTTTTAGGGTTTCGTACCTCAAAAGAAAAAACGGAACCCTTATAGGATCACTTTGTTGTCTGTCTGTCTGTCCGTCTGTCCGTCTGTCTGTCAAGAAACCTACAGGGTACTTCCCGTTGACCTAGAATCATGAAATTTGGCAGGTAGGTAGATCTTATAGCTGATATTTGTGGAAAAATCTGAAAACCGTGAATTTAGGGTTAGATCACACAAATTAATTATTAAGTTGTGGTCATGAACTAATAATTCGTTTTTTCAACTTTCGAAGTGAGTGACTATATCAAGTGGGGTATCATATGAAAGGTCTTCACCTGTACATTCTAAAACAGATTTTTATTTATTTTTATGCATCATAGTTTTTGAATTATCGTGCAAAATGTCGAAAAATTTGGTACAGAGATATCGTAGATCCCGGGGACGGGCTACTACGGACAGGCTTCTTTTTGTCCTGGAAAATTATAAGTTCCCACCTAATTTTAAAAACCTAATTCCACGTGGGAGAAGCCACGGGCCGCAGCTAGTGTATACAAGTGATTGCCAGAGACATCGTAATTGAAACGTTCATTATAAGTTGACAGCGGCAGTTGAGGCCGCTGTTGTACAATCACACGGGACGACAAGATAAAGGGCGAAGCGCTTTTTAAAACAAACGCTGAATAAAGTTGCAAACATTCTTGTGTTGAGGGTTAGGGGGGGGGGGGGGGGGGGGGTGGGGTGGTAGGGGGTCGTTTAGCAGAATATGATTATTTGCACAAAAGGGCGGAGCACAAAAGCGCTACTCGTGGACAAAGCGGCCCGACGCGGCAAAGGACTGATTATTTCTTGTTTCTAACAAAAGGATTCCTAATTATTTGAGTAGATAAGTAAAGTGGAGTGAAGTGAAGTGCACATTTGGAGCTCATTGCAGGCGGGCTCGGGGGCTCGGGGGCTCGGGGGCTCGGGGGCTCGGGGGCTCGGGGGCTCGGGGGCTCGGGGGCTCGGGGATCATCATCATCATCATTATCAACTGAGAGATGTCCTCTGCTGGACATAGGTCTCCTGTATGGAGTTCCACACGCCGCCAGAATCCCGCGGCTCCCTGCGACTCATTCGATGTTGTCTGACCACCTAGTGGCAGAGTCTTCCAATGCTGCGCTTTTCGGTGCGAGGTCGCCATTCTAGCACCTTGGGACCCCAACGGCTATCGGTTTTATGAACTATCTACCGTGTCCATGTGACAACAGGTTCTCAAAATCATTATCTGGAGGACCTTACATGTACATACAAACATAACGAGTGATTTAATTCCTCGTAACGAAGTCAGAAGAAGAAGGGAAGAGCAAACAAGAGCCCGTCGCCCGAAGACGACCTCCCAGGCGCAGTGTTGAGCGCTGTGGTCCCTGTGGTCTTGTTGGAGGTCTGGGGCTCAATTCCCGGCAGGGACAATTTGGAAATTTATAATTTCTAAATTATCTCTGGTATGGTCTGGTGGGAGGCTTCGGCCGTGGCTAGTTACCACGCTACCGGCAAAGCCATGCAGCCAAGCGACAATAGCGTTTGTTTTTAGGGTTCCGTACCCCAAAAGGAAAAAGGAACCCTTATAGATCAATTCGTTGTCAAGAAATCTATTCTGTTGGAATATTTGAATATTATTTAGTGGTCCAACATAATTGGAATAAAAAAATCATAATTATTTTTAGTTTAATTAAAAAGGGGGGGAAATGGGGGGATTGCAAAGTAAGCTATACCGAGTGGAGTGTCATAATATTATGAAAGAGCTTTACCAGTAGGTACCTACATTCTAAAACAGATTTTTATTTATTTTTATACAGAATAGTTTTTGATTTGTACCTAGTGCAAAATGTCAAAAATACCGTTACCCCCCCCCCTTATCTCAGAACTAAAGTATACCAATCAAAAAATCAGAAATAGTTAGAAATAGTTAGAAAAATAAAATTAACGCTCTAACTGTATAGCATTGTTGTTCACTTAATATTATAAATGCGTAAGTGTGTCTGTCTGTCTGTCTGTCTGCTATCTTTTCACGGTTCAACCATTCAACCGATTTTGACGAAATTTGGTACAGAGATAGCTTGCATCCCGGGGAAGGACATATGCTACTTTTTATTGAAGAGTTCCCACAGGATTTCTAAAAAGCTAAATCCACGCGAATGAAGTCGCGGGCATCATCTTAACAAAAGTGATTCCTACCTACCGTTTGACTTCTGTAGTAGGTACGGAACCCCCGGCGCGCGAGTCTGACTCGCACTTTGTAGCAATAGAAGGACAGATGATAACACACATAAATCATTTCATAAGCGGAGAATTTAATTTGAAATGATATTTCATATTACGCAGTGTGAGGAGTTCAGTCAGACCGAATGTTTGCGACGTTTTCATATTATGGCCTCCTTTTAATATATCATCGAGGATAATACGAGAACGATATTGAATTATAATGTAATTGGTTTGATAATTTGATATATTATCGGGAATATTCCCATGTTATTATTGCGAACGTACAATGTGGCTATATGTTATGTAGGTATCATATTATGATGCGTATGTTGAGTATTGCGGGATCAGGTACAGACTTGGAATAATCGCCATTGTTTTATGTACATTGTGTGATACAGGTTCGATTTGGGTCAAGTCAATGTATGAGCTAGGTATTTATACTAGGTACGTACTTATATGTTATATAATAATATGTATGTATACCTACGTATACATACACTTCAAACTGCTGAGCGTGAGTGAAACTTAAGATTCTGCACATAGGTGACTAACATGGATACTAACATCTATTTAAAAGAGGCGCGTTTGGAACCCTCGTAGCTTTAGTCTGAAGAACGTATTAATTATCACCATCATTAAGCGAATTTTTTTACCTATTCTGAATAAATAATTCGAGTTTGAGTTTGAGTACGAGTTTATTTCCAATAGGTACTATAATATTAGTAAAACCAGTACCGAACCAGTGGTAAATTAAAACTACCTGACTATTCATAAGCACTTTTAAAAAGTTTACATGAATAAAAAACATTCGATTCTATTCTATTCTATAGTAACTAAGAATATTTCTTTCAGAAATTCCATTGGGAATATAATAATATTTATACGGAACCTTAACAATGCTGGAAATAAAAATACAGACCTAAAGAACGTACACTCTCCCAAATTATTACGATGTACCTACCTACTGTAATATTAGTACAAAAATACATCGCAAGGATATTACTAAGTAAATGTTAATAATATTTTCAAGAAAATAGTAGTGCCATCAAGTGTTAAAGCCTGTTTCTTTCTTCGTTGATGGCGGTTGTTCCGCGCGGCCCCCCCGGGGCCCCCCGCAGGCCCCCGCGGTGGGAGGGCCTCAATGGGCCTCGTTTGGAATATAATGAACACTTGATTGAATCTCTCAAGTCTTTCATGTTGCTGTTACACGGTTTTGTTGCTTGTTAGGCCTCCCACTTGGGTGGGGAATAACGACAGATAGAACGTCCATACTAGCTACAAGCGGTATTTTAAATAATAAAAGGAAAAGATGACTGACTGACTGACAGGATTTTTGAAAATTCAATTCCTGAGGGAGTAAAATACTTGTTAAATATCTATTGTCACTTAAATCACACGTCTGTAAAATTTCTAAAAAACTCATTCGGAACTCGTAATTGGAAATAGAAAAAGCGGTCACTAATTGCGGCTGAGCTGAGATCTTGCTGAGATACACAAATGAACAAGTCAAAGACCTTTGACAAGTAAAATATCTTTGGAACAAGTCAAGTTTAAAAACTTCCAGCAAACTTGCATGTCGAGACCTCATTAAAGATTATTCGAGATGCGTTTCTTCTCAAGGATGGTCGTAAAAGATAACATGGCGTCCGTAGAGCATGGCTTCAATCAGTCGGATGGCGTAATTGCATTGCTTCATACACACAGACATGTCTATTGTCTAATACATTAAGAGGTTTGTTGTGAGGCCGTCATTCCTGATAATGCCCTAGGCATTATCACGTTGATGCTAAACATACGTGTTTTTGTGTCATGGAATGTGAATTATATCTCCTTTTTGTGATGTAATGATGTTCTTCTTAAAATGAAATGAATTTAAATTAATCAAAGGAATGGCTTGTTACTGAAATGATACCAGACCTACTGTACTGTACGTCTTACACAGTACACTATACCCGATAGACGTCCACAGCTGGACGTCTCTTGTAGGGATTTCCGAATCCAGCGGCTTGCTGCTGCTCGTTTGATTTAGTCTGTTCACCTAGTGGGGGTCTTCCAACGCTGCGTTCCAGTGCGAGGTTGTCATTCTAGCACCTTGGGACCGCAACGTTTATCGGTTTTTCGATCTGTGTGCCATGTCCATTGCCAGTTCTGTTTCACAACCCGTTGAGTTATGTCAGTTTTCTGGTTCTCCTACGGATCTCCTCATTCCTGATTCGATCACGTAGAGAAGCTCCAAGCCCGTAATTTTCTCAAGTGATCCAGGCAACCGTATAATAAAGGTCACTTTATCAATGAAAAATATTTTCGTCAAGTTGGTATTGATGTGATTTTTGAAATACCTCGGTGTAACAGAATTGCGAGGCGATGAAATCCGGAATATAATCAGGCGCTGTGATTGGTCGGCACTCGGAGCGCCGGAATATCGAACAGATCCCGGCTTTAAT